>NC_140165.1:199060192-199285192 GCF_963971535.1 Notolepis coatsorum
AACCAGAAACCATGGGTGGGACAGTACCATCAGAGCAGCCCTGAACTCTCGCACCACTGCTTATAACCGGGGCAGAGAGTCAGGAAACATGGAAGAGTACAAGACAACAGTCTAGATTCTGCGCAAGGCTGTCAAACTTGCTAAGAGGACGTATGCCGACAAGATGGAGGCACAAATGGCACAGAATGACACAAGAGGCTTATGGCAGGGACTGAGGGCTATAACTGACTACAAAGTCAGCGCCCCCTCAATGGGGAGTGACGACGCCTCCCTTGCGGACCAGCTCAACACCTTCTACGCGCGGTTTGGTGCAAACAGTGGCACTGCTAGCCCAACGGCTAGTGACGTCACTGGTGCGCTGGCTGTTGTGGAGGGGGGGGGGCATCCGCGGGGGGGCGGGGACGCTCTCTCATTGACGGTACACAGTGTGAGAAGAGCATTTATGCAGGTGAACACCAGGAAGGCTGCTGGCCCAGATGGTATAACAGGACGCATACTTAAGTCCTGTGCCAACCAGCTTGCCCCGGTGTTCACCGCCATATTTAATCAATCCCTGGCGGAGTCGGTGGTCCCTTTGATTGATTGATTGATTGAAAAGTTTATTAACAGATTGCAGAATGGGTACAGTACAGTACAGCTCAATACATACAATTGTTAAGAGGATGCAGACCTGAGAAAGACTTTCGTCTTGTTTCCATCAGGGTCCTCCATTTTCAATTCATCATATGACACACACGACATACAGATAGACAGTACTGCTACATCTATACATTTATGACATACCAGATTTTCAAATACAGTACTGTTTGTGATACTAAAAAAATCCAGAAAAAGAGTGTATATACATTTGACATAGAAACTGTGCATTGGGGGAGGTTGGGTAGGTGGGGTGGGGCTGTACATTGGAGGGGGGGGGACACTGTACATTGGAATACTGACCTACATTTGACATAGAAACTGTTCATTGGAGGAGGTTGGGTAGGTGGGGTGGGGTTGGGTGGGGCTGTACATTGGAGGTGGGGGGGGGGGGGGGGGGGTTGGGTACATTGGAATGCTGACAAAGCCATGCTTGGTCTTTATTTTACAACTGGGTTAGGACATTTGTAGGGGCCAGTTTTGAATTGCAGTCTCCCGTAGGTGTTCTTTGAGAGTGTTTTTGAAGGTGGGTAGTGATTCACATTCCTTTACAGCTTTGGGTAGGGCGTTCCACATTGTTGTGGCATAATTGCGAAACGTGTTTAGTCCCTTGTTTGAGCCGAATCTGGGTTTTACATGATTTGTGGAGCTCCCTCTGGTGTTGTGATCGTGGTATTCACTGACCTTTGGGAAGTATTTTGACATGTACATGGGTACCTTGGTCGTGTAGTGTATCTTGTAGACCAGGCCCATTGCAAGTTGCTGTACTCTGTCGTCTACTCTAAGCCATCCTAGGTTGGCAAAGTGTGCAGGGGTGAGGTGGGTTCTAGGAGTCAGGTCAAGCAGTAGTCTGACTAGTTTGTTTTGAGATGTTTGTAATTTGTTTTTTAGTGCCTTTGAGGTGCTTTGGTACCATGAGGTGCAAGCATAGTCGTAGTACCCTTGAATGAGTGCTCCTGCCAGAGTCTTCAGGGTATTCTTGTTTACCAGGGAGGAGATCCGGTACAAGAATCGAGTTCGTTGATTGACTTTTTTTATTACATTGGATGCCATTTTGTCACAGGAAAGATTAGCCTCTAGGATGGAACCCAGGTAGGTAATTTCATCTTTCCTTGTGACAATATTGTCACCCACTGTAACTGAGAAGCCGTCGGTCTTGCTGAGTTTGTTATTTGAACCGAAGAGAATGGACTCTGTTTTGCCCATGTGTAATGATAGTTTGTTGTCGGCGAGCCATATGCAGATTTTGCCTAGTTCCGAGCTGAGGGTTTTTTCAACCTGTAACTTGTTCTTGTCAGAGACCAGCAGGGCTGAGTCGTCCGCAAACAGGAACAAGTTGCAGTCACAAGCTGACGACATGTCATTTGCATAAATTAGGAACAGTAGTGGTCCTAGTATGCTTCCTTGTGGAACACCACAGTTCGCTGTGAGGGGGGGGGGATAGGGTACCGTTTACCTCCACCATCTGTTCTCTCCCCTCCAGGTAGGCTTGTATCCAGCTCACTGATAAACTATCAAAACCAATTGCTTTTAGTTTGTCAATCAGACATCTTGCCTGCTTCAAGATGTCTACCATCATCCCTGTACCGAAGAAACCCTCCCCAACATGTCCAAATGACTACAGACCGGTGGCACTCACCTCTGTGGTCATGAAATGTTTTGAGAGGCTGGTCAAGGACCACATTTGTGCCTCCCTCCCCAGTGATATGGACCCTATGCAATTTGCATACAGGACAAACAGGTCCACTGACGACGCGGTCTCCCAGGTACTGCACAGCACCCTCTCCCACCTTGACCGTCAGAAGGGGGGCTATGTGAGACTGTTGTTCATTGACTACAGCTCAGCGTTCAACACCATAGTCCCCACCAGACTGGTGGACAAGCTGATCGAGCTGGGTCTGAGCTCCGCCCTGAGCGCCTGGGTACTGGACTTTCTGAGTGAAAGACCCCAGGCGGTCAGGGTGGGGGGTCAGACCTCCAACACCATCACCCTGAGCATCGGGTCCCCCCAGGGCTGTGTTCTAAGCCCCCTGCTGTACTCACTCTACACACACGACTGTGTGGCCAAGTTCAGCTCCAACTCCATAGTGAAGTTCGCAGACGACACGTGGTGGTGGGGCTGATCTCGGACAACGACGAGAAGGCCTACCGGGAGGAGGTTGAGGTACTGGAACGCTGGTGCCAGGACAACAGCCTGCTCCTGAACATTGGTAAAACCAAGGAGCTGATCGTGGATTATAGGAGAGGACAGCAGGAGACACACACACCACTGATGATTAACGGGGCTACCGTGGACAGGGTGAGCAGCTTTAAGTACCTGAGGGTCCACATCTCAGAGGATCTGACATGGTCAACACACATAGACACAGTAGTAAAGAAGGCGAAACAGCGCCTCTACCACCTGAGACAGTTAAGGAAGTTCAGAGTATCGGGGAAGATACTCCAGTCCTTCTACTCAGGAGCTGTAGAGAGCATCTTGACCAGAAACATCACTGCCTGGTATGGAAACAGCACGGCACAAGACAAGAAGGCCCTACAGAGAGTGGTGCGCTCAGCCGAGCGTACCACGGGTATTGCACTACCTCCCCTGCAGGTTCTATACAACAAGAGGTGCAAATCCAGAGCCTGCAGGATAATGAAAGACCCTCACCACCCCAATAACAGCCTGTTCCAGCTGCTGAGGTCAGGCAGACGCCTGCGAACCCCAGCTACTAGGACAGAGCGGCTTAGGCTCAGCTTCTTCCCCCAGGCCATCAGAGCCCTGAACAATGAACATTGAGTGCCACAGAACACTGAACTATCCACACACAAGCACACATGAACACACACACGACACGCACGCTGTGCACGCTCACACACTAGCAGCCACTTAACACTTTAACATGAGCGGGCACACACTCATGCCGCACACTTATGGCCAAAAGGAAAGGCCACTTTAAATTAGAATAACAGGAACAGTGTATTGCACTACCAAAGCTACCTAGCATGTCCTATATGCTCTGTAAATAACTATGTACAGATACCGAGATGTCACACCATGTTACCTGTTACCTGTTTATTGCACAATGTTTTTTTTTTATTGGATTCTATTATATGTTGTAACACTGTATTGCACATCGTTGCGGGCAAGACCACCCGCATTTCATTGTATACTTGTATGCCGTGACAATTAAAACTCTTGATTTGACTTGACTTCTTTACCTCTATCACTCACACCTACAAGTCTTTCTTTACCTCTATCACACTTGCACCTACAAATCTTTCTTTACCTCTATCACTCGCACCTACAAGTCTTTCTTTACCTCTATCACACTTGCACCTACAAGTCTTCTTTACCTCTATCACACTTGCACCTACAAGTATTTCCTTCCATTAGTTTTGCAGTTGAGTTCTTCAACTTCTTAATCACTTTCTTCTCTTATGGCTACACACTCCTTCCATTTCTCTCCCAGATATACATGTCATTCCTAATGCCTGCCCACCTCTACCCCCCCCCCCCCCGCCCCCAGCATGGCGGTGAGCACGGAAGAATGGGAGAGCCTCACAGACGTCAACATATCCAAAGCAGAGCGGGAGAAAACCAACTCCCTATCCCTGCAGGCCCTGGTGGAGGCTCTCTTGGAACAGAGGGCGGCAGACATGCAGAGGCAACTCCAGGCCACAGCCTCAGCCTTCCGATCGAGGATCCAGGAGACAAAGACTGCCAAGAGACAGATGGAAGACCACCTGGCCAAGGTAGATTTTGAGCTAACCTAGGAAACCCAATAGTTGTTAAGAGCTAGTGTTATTAGATGACATGTTTTTTTGTGTTTTCTTTTAACTTTTATTTTCCCAAGGTAGGTTCGCTGAGCACAAATGCTTTTTCAGCTACGCCCCTTCTTCACATTCACACCTGGAAGCTGCCCAGTACAACAACAGTCTGACACTGTTGGCCACTGAGCAACTCCACTGGAGCAGTTGGGGGTTAAGTGACTTTCTGAAGGGCAGTTCAGCGGTTGGTATTGAGGGATGGGAGAGTTATTCATTCACTTCCCCGACCAGATCTTTCCTGCTGGTCTGGGGGATCGAACCGGTGACCTTTCGGTCACAAACCTGCTTCTCTAATAGAACAGGTCAGCTCAAGTGTTGAGTGACTTTACATAATCACTTCAGTGACCAACATAGGTCAACCTTTTCCACAGAAGTCTGGTACCGTGGCCCTACAGTATGTGTTAGTCATCAGACATCTGTCTGCAGTGTTGCTTGATGTGACACCTTCATCCCCTCCACCAGATTCTCTCTGAGTTTGGCAGCCAGGAGAGGAACATGCAGGCTCTCCAGGTGGCCATAGCTGAGAAGGAGATCCCTCTGAAGGTGGGCCAGGCCCGCTTGTCTGCACGGAGCCAGAGACCTGCCACTGAGTAGTGCCGCAACCAAGCACAGGCCTGCCTGCTGTCCGAGGTCCAGCAGCTCAGCACTCTCATCAGCAAGTAAGGACAGGGTGTACTAAAGGGATCAATAATCAACTAGGCTGCAGTAAAAAACTTAAAACCAGATTTTCAAACATAAACATAAAGACAGAAAACACGCTCATCACAGACAAGCTGGATGTGGCCAATTACTTAAACATTTTCTCCACAAACATAGCCACAACATTGGTAAATAAACTACTATTTTTGGGTAGAACACATCCTAGCCTACTACTATAACCTAGGGGTCCGCAAAGACGATTTCAAACTCGAAATGGTAACAACAGCTGAGGTACACAAAAAACTGAGCGCCCTCCAACCTAACAAGGCCACTGGCCATGACAATATCCCCTCCAAATTCCTCAGAGACTCAGCAGCCGCCATCACCCCAGTCATCACACACATAATAAACCTCTCCATAAAACAGGGACACGTACCCAAATACTTCAAAATTGTGAGGGTAACCCCCCCTGCACAAAAAGGGCAGCAAATTGGACACAGGCAACTACCGCCCTGTTTCTATTCTTACCTCCATCTCGAAAGTCATGGAAAAAATAGTATACGAACAGGTCGAAAAGTACCTTGCGGAAATCTAATTTACAAATTCCAATCTGGCTTCAGAACATCCCACTCCACTGACACATGCCTTCTATGTTTGAATGACCACATCAAAAAAGATGTGGACGCAGGCAAATACTGTGGCATGGTCATGCTGGACCTCCAAAAGGCCTTCGACACTGTCAATCACTCCATTCTGATTGACAAGCTAAAAGCAATTGGCTTTGATAGCACATCAGTGAGCTGGATGCAATCCTACCTGGAGGGAAGAGAACAGATGGTGGAGGTAAACGGTACACTACCCCCCCCCCCCCCCCCTCCCAGTGAACTGCGGTGTTCCACAAGGAAGCATTTTAGGACCGTTACTGTTCCTAATTTATGCAAATGTCATGTCATCAGCCTGTGACGGCAACTTGTTCCTGTTCACGGACGACTCAGCACTGCTGGTCTCGGACATGGACAAGTTGCAGGTTGAGAAAACATTCAGCTCTGAACTCGGCAGAATCTGCACCTGGCTCGCTGATAACAAACTATCATTACACCTGGGCAAAACAGTCCATTCTCTTCGGATTAAATAACAAACTCAGCAAGACCAACGGCTTCTCTGTTACAGTGGGTGACAATATTGTCACAAGAAAAAATAAAATTACATACCTGGGTTCCATCCTAGAGGCAAATCTTTCCTGTGACAAAATGGCAACCAATGTAAAAAAAATAATCAACCAACGAACAAGATTCTTGTACCGGATCTCTACCTCCCTGGTAAACAAGAATACCCTGAAGACTCTAACAGGAGCACTCATTCCTGTGCTTTCCAAAAGCTCAAACAGTGAACTCCAAGCCCACGTGGTTGAACAAAAAATCCAAAGAAACAGACTAAGAAATGACGTAAACACCATGATCAGAACCGCAAAAAGAAATTTCATCAACGACAAAACTGAGGAAAACAAAAACAAACCCCGCGAACTTTGGAAATTACTCAATAATCAACTAGGCTGCAGTAAAAAACTTAAAACCAGATTCTCAAACATAAACATAAAGACGGACAACACGCTCATCACAGACAAGCTGGATGTAGCCAATTACTTAAACATCTTCTTCACAAACATAGCCACAACACTGGTAAACAAACTACCCTCCCACTCAGGGCATTATGGGGTAGAACACATAGTAGCATACTACAAAAACCTAGGGGTCCACAAAGACGACTTCAAACTTGAAATGGTAACAACCGATGAGGTACTCAAAAAATTTAGCGCCCTCCAACCTAACAAGGCCACTGGCCATGACAACATCCCCTCCAAATTCCTCAGAGACGCAGCAGCCGCCATCACCCCAGTCATCACACACATAATAAACCTCTCTATAAAACAGGGGCACGTCCCCAAGGACTTCAAAATTGCGAGAGTGACCCCTCTGCACAAAAAGGGCAGCAAATTAGACCCAGGCAACTACCGCCCTGTTTCTATTCTTACCTCCATCTCGAAAGTCATGGAGAAAATAGTCTACGAACAGGTCGAAAAGTACCTGGCGGAAAAAATTCTAATCTACGAATTCCAATCTGGCTTCAGAACGTCCCACTCCACTGACACATGCCTCCTCTATTTGAACGACCACATCAAACAAGAGGTGGACGCGGGCAAATACTGCGGCATGGTCATGCTGGACCAGGGGTGGGCAACTTTGTATATGGTGAGGGCCACAAAATGTCCACAATCAATCTGGGGGGCCGCATTGTTTATCGGCAGTCCCGCCAGTAGTACCCCATCACTCAAATAGCCCATAATAGTCACAGATGTGATAAATAAGGTATATAAACAATTATAATTTGTTGTAACTTTGTTTTTATTCCATTTCAAATGCATTTAGTAATGCAATTTCAACTTTATGAATTTATAAACAGCTGAATTTAAAAGTATTGCTGTAACCCCAAATATATACAAAAATGATCAATTATAATTAAGGCTTATAATAAAATAAATGTATGAACTTAAAGCCCACTGCTCAACAAACACAAAGCAGCATTCCTGCTGCATTTCACTACAACAGTAAATCAAAAGTGCAATAATAAATGATTTTGTTAAATGTATAAACTTTTATCCTGCTACTAAATAAAACATTATAACACTGAAATGCATGTTATGGATATGAAGCACTCAGGAATGTTTTGTTTAGTAGCAGGATACAAGTTTATACATTTAACAAAATCATTTATTATTGCACTTTTGATTTACTGTTGTAGTGAAATGCAGCAGGAATGCTTCTTTGTGTTTGTGTTATTAGTGTTATCTGAACACTACAAAAGTAAACAAGTAAAGTGCAAGTAAAGTAAAGTGCAATACTACATGCCTCCCATTGACCTTTAATCAAACTGGCATGACATTCACCCTCGCCCCACAGTGGGTCAATAATAGTTATAATAATAATAATAATAATAATGGTCCCCTCTCTACACCTCTCCATCATCCCCCCCCCCCTCTCTACACCTCTTCATCATCTCTCCCCCCCCTCTCTACACCTCTTCATCATCTCCTTCCCCCCCTCTACACCTCTTCATCATCTCCTCCCCCCTGTCTTTAATGAGACACTTGTGGTCTCTCCATTTGGCGCACAATAGCAGGAATGTCAACTTCAATGTTTGTGCATGCAATCTGTATCAGATGAAATAATGTTTCATCCGACAGCCTGTTTCTCTCCTTTGACTTGATGTGCTTCATGTTTGAGAAATTGCTCTCACTTATGTATGTGCTCCCAAACATACTGGCCATAGAGAGGGCAAAGTCCCTGAGGAGTGGGAAGCGGGGCTCAGGTAGCAGTTTCCAAAACTAAATTCCCCTCTCATTTCTCTTTGCTTGAAAAAAAGGATCTGACTGTAGCTCGCACAGTTCAAGCTGCAACGGTGGGGGCTGCTCTGACACGTAGCGGTGAGGGGGCCGGCAAACAGCGCTATCCGTGACTGCATGCCGTTGAAATCTTCAAACCGATCATTGAATTGCATTTGCAGTGTTTCAATGTCGCTCCTGTACTTTCCGACGGCTCAGCCATCGGATTTCTGTGTGTAGCTGCAAGTCGCCATAATCAGTGTCCATCTCTTCCAAAAAGGAGACAAGCTTTCTATGGTTTAGTGACCTGTTGCCTCCACGAATTAGATTGGTAACCTTGGTAACCAAATCCATAACATGGCTGTATTCAAGCTTCTTGGCACAGAGAGCCTCCTATATCAGATAAAAAAAAAAAAAACGATTTAACGACTCTCGCATATAATTTGACTACACTCGACTCGCATTGGTCATTATAGTGACGCACAATAGATGGAAATTATGTTAGCAAACTTACCTGATGTATAATGCAGTGCAGCATTGGACACTCAACGCCACTCTGCCTTAGAAGCCCGGCGAATCCATCGGTAACAACAGCCGACAGTTTATCAAAACCCCCATATTGCTGCACGGCACTTTCAACAGCGTTGAATATGTGCACACTAGGGCTGACCCCTATTAGTCAAATAGTCGACTAATCGATCGAAAGGAGTCATAGTTGACTGCCAACTCTTCTTAGTCGAATACAATAAAAAAAAAAAATATATATATATATAATTTTTTTTTTTTTTTTTTTTTTTTATATTGGCCTGGGGCCGCATGGAACGTCGGTAAGGGCCGCATGCGGCCCGCGGGCCGCCAGTTGCCCCTCCCTGTGCTGGACCTACAAAAGGCCTTCGACACTGTCAATCACTCCATTCTAATGGACAAGCTAAAAGCAATTGGTTTTGATAGCTTATCAGTGAGCTGGATGCAATCCTACCTGGAGGGGAGAGAACAGATGGTAGAGGTAAACGGTACTCTATCCCCCCCCCCTCACAGTGAGCTGTGGTGTTCCACAAGGAAGCATACTAGGACCGCTACTCTTCCTAATTTATGCAAATGACATGTCGTCAGCCTGTGACTGCAACTTGTTCCTGTTTGCGGACGACTCAGCCCTGCTGGTCTCTGACAAGAACAAATTGCAGGTTGAAAAATCCCTCAGCACGGAACTAGGCTAAATCTGCATATGGCTCGCTGATAACAAACTATCATTACACATGGGCAAAACAGAGTCCATTCTCTTCGGTTCAAATAACAAACTCAGCAAGACCGATGGATTCTCAGTTGCAGTGGGTGACAATATTGTCACAAGGAAAGACGAAATTACCTACCTGGGTTCCATCCTAGAGGCAAATCTTTCCTGTGACAGAATGGCATCCAATGTAATAAAAAAAGTCAACCAACGAACTAGATTCTTGTACCGGATCTCCTCTCTGGTAAACAAGAATACCCTGAAGACTCTGGCAGGAGCACTCATTCAAGGGTACTATGACTATGCGTGCACCTCATGGTACCAAAGCACCTCAAAGGCGCTTAAAACAAAATTACAAACATCACAAAACAAACTGGTCAGACTACTACTTGACCTGAACCCCAGAACCCACCTCACCCCTGCCCACTTTGACAACCTAGGATGGCTTAGAGTAGACAACAGAGTACAGCAACTTGCAATGGGCCTGGTCTACAAGATACACTATATGACCGGGGTGCCCATGTACATGTCAAAATACTTCCCAAAGGTCAGTGAATACCACAACCACTACACCAGAGGAAGCTCAACAAATCATGTTAAACCCAGATGCGGCTCAAACAAGGGACTAAACCCGTTTCGCAATTATGCCACAACAATGTGGAACGCCCTACCCAAAGCTGTAAAGGAATGTGAATCCCTGCCCACATTCAAAACCGCTCTTAAAGAGCACCCACGGGAGGCTGCAATTCTAAACTGGCCACCGTAAATGCCCAAAACCCCCACCACCTCCTAATAGACAGTCTCCTCCTCACTGCATGTATATATTCCCTCCCCGCCGTATGTATATTTCCCTCCCACCCACCCACCCCCTCCTAATGTACAGTCCCCTCCCCATCATATGTATATACTCTGTCGGGATCTAGGGGTAACAGTACTGTATATTTGAATGCCGCCTATGTCACAAATGTATCAGTACTAAATACCTATATGTCCCTATGCCATAAATGTCATGTATGTTGTGTATGTCATAAATGTCTATATGAATTGAAAAATGGGGGACCCTGATGGAAACAAGACAAACGTCTTTCTCAGGTCTGCATCCCCTTAACAATTGTATGTATTGAGCCGTACTGTATTGTACCCATTCTGCAATCTGTTAAATAAAGTTTTCATTCATTCATTCATTAATTCATTCATTCATTCATTCATTCATTCATTCATTCATTCATTCATTCATTCATTCATTCATTCATTCATTCATTCATTCATTCATTCATTCATTCATTCATTCATTCATTCATTCAAGGGTACTACGACTATGCCTGCACCTCATGGTACCAAAGCACCTCAAAGGCACTAAAAACAAGATTACAAACATCACAAAACAAACTGGTCAGACTACTGCTTAACCTCACTCCTAAAACACACCTCACCCCTGCCCACTTTGACAACCTAGGATGGCTTAGAGTAGAAGTGTGAGGGCTGTGGGTGTGTGTGTGTGGGTCATGAGCAGATAATAGTGAATCTTAAAGTTATACGTCAAACGAATAACCACAAAACTGCTTACGCAGATGTTTTAGGAGAAGGGGGAAAATAAACAACACAAAACAACCTTTACAGGTGAAAGCCTCAAAGTGAGTATTTAAGAAAATAAGTAAAGTCCAAAAAAACAGGACGACACTCATTAAAGGGGTATTGTAGAAAGAATAAATAAGCCACAAAGGCAACTCCTAAAACCAGAGTTTATATTGAAAACATAAAACAATAAACCTCCACCAAGGGAGTTTATGTGCAATGGACAGTTCCAAAAGAACAAAAGAAAACACTACCATAAAGGACTCAGCCTCTATAAAGTAAAGTGTAAACAAAGCCAGTAGCCGAAAACAAGATGGCTACAAAAGAAGGCTAAATGCTGAATAGGGCAGCACTACACTTAAATATAATGAGCCTGACCAAACGTATAGCCATCACAAGGAAAATGAAAAAGCAGTTGACACTGCAATCTCCAAACTTAAATAGACTCCACATGGCCATAGGCACAGCTGTACTGCATCAGGTGCAATCAAGCCCACACACCTGCCGACCCATGAGGAAATTAACCACAGGGAACAGGGATTGCCAGCTATCCCTCACAGAGAGGTGAAATAAAGCAAAAATAGACAGCTGTCCCTCACAAAAAGGTGAAATAAGGCAAAAACCATGACAGGACCCCCCCTCTAGGGGGAGGCTCCAGACGGACCCTCTGAGACACGTCTCCGAAACTCCCGAACAAGCTCAGGGTCCAAGATGTCCCTGGCCGGAACCCACGTGCGCTCCTCTGGCCCATAACCCTGCCAGTCCACCAGGTACTGTATACCCCTACCAACCCGCCTACTGGACAGGATACGCCGTACAGTATACACAGGTTGGCCATCAACGAATCGAGGGGGAGGTGGAGGTCTCTCTGCAGGAACCAACCTGCTCCTCCGAACCGGCTTAAGGCGGGATACGTGAAATGTAGGGTGTACCCTCATCGACGAGGGTAACCGAAGACGCATCGTGACTGGGTTTATCTTGTGAACAATAGTGAAAGGGCCCACAAAACGGGGAGCGAGTTTGCGCGACTCCACCCGTAATGGAAGGTTGCGTGTGGAAAGCCACACCTGTTGGCCCACACGGTAGGAAGGCGCAGGGCGACGGTGTACATCCGCCAACTGCTTGTGCCGGGCCGCAGCACGCACAAGAGCCGAGCGCACCCTCTTCCATGTTGACCGAGACCGACGGATAAACGCCTCGGCAGATGGCACCCCCACGTCCCTCTCCTGTTCAGGAAACAGTGGAGGCTGATACCCAAACTGAACCTCTAATGGGGAGAGACCAGTGGATGCATTGCACAATGAATTATGTGCATATTCTGCCCATGCCAGTTAGTGACTCCAAGTGGTCGGATTGGAGGAGGCCAAGCAGCGAAACATACTCTCCATAGACTGGTTGGTGCGCTCTGTTTGCCCATTGCTCTCTGGGTGGAACCCTGATGACAGGCTAAATGTCGCACCCAGTATAGCACAGAATGCCTTCCAAAACCGAGCAGTAAACTGGGGTCCACGGTCCGACACCACATCCTGGCAGATGCCATGAATTCGGAAGACATGGTCAACCACCAGTTCAGCGGTCTCCTGAGCAGATGGCAGCTTGACCAGCGGAATGAAATGAGCTGCTTTGGAGAACCTAACCACCACCACCATGATGACGCTGTGACCATCAGAAGGAGGCAGACCAGTCACAAAATCCATGGCGATGTGGCTCCACGGACGACTAGGAATGGGCAAAGGATGAAGCAGCCCTGGTGGTGACTGTTGAGAAACTTTGTTCCGTGCACAAACGGGGCAGGCTGCTACAAATTCCTGAATGTCCTTCATCATACCAGGCCACCAGAACCTTCTGGCCAAGAAGTCACAAGTTCTGTGCACTCCGGGATGTCCTGTCAGCCGAGAGGAGTGGCCCCACTTCAACACCCGAGAACGAATGCTGTTTGGTACAAATAACCGACCCGGGGGAACCCCACCCGGATCTGGTTCCAAACGTTGTGCCCTCCGCACAGCAGAGTCAATGCGCCATGTCCAGGGGTGCAGTCGTAATATGGGCGGAGGCCAAACGGTATCCTATTATTATGCAAAGTCTAGGCACTTATCACCTAGACTTTGCATAATAATAGGATGCGCGCACTTCGAAGCCCAAACGCCATTTGACCGCGGTTGCCCAGCACTGCACCACTGTCCATGTCACAGGAGCTAGGATCTGTCCTGCAGAAACAATGGGCTCAGGAGGACGGTCCTCTTCTGATCCATCATATAACCGGAAAAGAGCATTCGGCTTGATATTTTTAGACCCGGGACGGTACGTCAGGAGGAAATTAAACCGAGAGAAAAACAGTGACCAGCGAGCCTGTCGCGAGTTTCTCCTCTGAGCACCCTGGATATATTCCACATTTTTATGGTCTGTCCAAACTGTGAATGGGTGTGCAGCTCCCTCTAGCCAATGGTGCCACTCCTCCAATGCCAACTTGACCGCCAACAACTCTCTGTCCCCAACATCATAGTTTCTTTCAGCCGGCGAGAGCCCATGTGAATAGTACGCACGATGAGCGTTGAGACAGAATAGCTCCGACTCCAAGCTCAGAAGCATCCACCTCGACGATAAATGGCAGGGATGGGTTAGGAGTAATGAGGATAGGCTCAGAACTGAACCTTCTCCTAAGCTCAATGAACGCTGCCTCAGCCTTGGGAGTCCACTGGAAATGGGAAGGTGCTGTCTTCCTGGTGAGTGCAGTGATAGGTGCTACCACTAGGGATGGGTATCTTTCACATTTGAACCGATACCGGTACCGGTACCTGTGAATCGATACCGGTACCCAACGGTACCTTTTTTCTGTACTTTAGTCTCAAGAAATGTAATTTACCTACCTGAGTCGTGAAAAAAAATAATCCAAACTTCAAATAACTACAATTTCGACAGTTTTCGGCTTGCCATTGCTCCGACTGCTTTGTTGTTGAATCAAGTCAAATCCTAGGTAAGCATATATTGTGCGTGTGAACGTTGACATGAAAAAAAAAAGTAAAAAAGAAAAAGAAAAAAAGTAAAAAAACCTTTTTTTTGGGTGTATCTCACTTGATTCGATACTCGGTAGTACCGACGTGTTTCGGTTCGGTACCTCAAAAGTACAGAATTCGGTACCCATCCCTAGCTACCACTGAACTGAAATTACGAATAAAACGACGGTAGAAGTTTGCAAATCCTAGGAATCGTTGCACCTGCTTGACCGAGACGGGTGTAGGCCAGTCTGTCACTGCTGACACCTTCTTGGGGTCCATTTGAATCCTCCCCTCAGATACAAGTCAAGTCAAGTCAAGAGTTTTAATTGTCACGGCATACAGGTATACAATGAAATGCGGGTGGTCTACAGTGGTACAACATATAATAGAATCAAAAAAGAAAAAACAACATTGTGCAGTAAACAGGTAACAGGTAACATGGAGTGACATCTCGGTATCAATGATACAATAAATCCCAGAAAGGACACAGAGCGGACATGGAAGGCACACTTCTCAGCCTTCACAAACAACCGTGCATCCAAAAGGCACCTCAAGACCTGCCTGACATGTTTGACATGGTCAGAAATGGACTTGGAGAATATCAGAATGTCATCTAAGTAGACGAAAACAAACTTTTCCAACATCTCCCTGAGCACGTCATTGATTAACGCCTGAAAAACTGAAGGGGCATTAGTAAGACCAAATGGCATCACCAGGTATTCGTAGTGACCATTATGAGTGTTGAACGCGGTCTTCCACTCATCCCCTTGGCATATGCGCACCAGATTGTAGGCATTGCGGAGATCAAGTTTGGTAAAAATAGATGCCCCCTGGAGGCGTTCGAACGCCGAGTTCATCAGGGGAAGGGGATACCGGTTTTTTACTGTAATGCTGTTCAGACCTCTATAGTCGATGCAGGGTCTCAGTCCTCCATCCTTTTTTCCCACAAAAAAGAATCCAGCACCCGCAGGTGAAGTGGAAGGTCTAATAAAACCGGTAGCCACAGCCTCCTTGATGTAGGTGTTCATAGCTGTGCTTTCGGGGACCGACAATGAGTACAAGGAACCACGAGGGGGAATAGAGCCCGGCTGCAATTCGATGGCGCAATCATAAGGTCGGTGCGGTGGCAGGATGGTGACCCTTTGTTTGCTAAACACCTCACTGAGGTCAGCATAGACAGTGGGAACTCCCTCTGGTAACGGGTGTGACTCCACGCTCATGATGTTGGTGCTCTCCATGAGGGGGTCAGCTGTACAAGTAAGCGAGGAGAAGTCCTCACACAGGGCCTCTAAACTGTCTAAACTGTCCTCCGCCAGAACCTCCTCACCGAGGGAGTCCCAATCAAACTGTGGATCCCATTCCAAACTCCCATCCTGATCGACAGATGACTGGGAGTGCAATGGTTGAGAGAGTGGGCTCTGGAAACCAAGACCGCCCACTGCTTCAACAGGATCACAACCGCTCTCACTAAACTGATCATAACTCGTGGGTGACGGAGGAATTTGGAAACAACGGTGACGGCATTGGGAGCCCCACTGCATGACAGTGTCCCTCTCCTCACCCCAATCTATCCATGGCTTGTGTTTACTAAGCCAAGAATGACCCAGCACAATGGGATACATGGTGGAATCCACCAAAAAGAATCGAATGCGCTCAGAATGGTTCCCATAAGCAACCCGCATAGATAAATAATTTGTTCTTTTGGTGACACTGCCTGTACCCAATGGCCGTCCATCAAGCGCTGTGACACTACAGGGCTTATGGAGGGAATGTACAGGTATCTTAGAGTCCTCAGCCCATCTGGAATCGATGAAACTGTCCACTGCCCCTGAGTCTAAAAAGGCGTCAACCTTAACAGACTGCCTATTCCAGCCTAAAACAACAGGCAAAAAGGTTCGAAAGGGAGTGATGTGATGTCTCACTAGTGTCTCTCGGCCCACTAGCGAGACTGACCGTTTCCCTTCAGTTTCGGGCACTCCACCCTCGTGTGACCTTTTCTCCTGCAGTACCGGCACCAATCCACATGAGAACCAGTCTGCCTGGAGTCACGCACAGAAGTGCTGTCCACCTGCATAGGTTCAGATGAGCTGGCCACTGAAGGTTGTGGAGGAAAGGACGAAACTTCCTCCAGCGGGACACGAAAACCTTGGCCCCGCCTCTCACACTCACGGTCTCTGATCCTATTATCAACGCGTATGGCGGTAGTGACCAGTGTGTCAAAATTGTCTGGAGATCCCACAACCGCCAAAGCATCTTTAACCTGATTAGATAACGCGTTGGTGTACAAAGTGATGAGTGGTCCCTCAGGCCAGCCTGTAGCCCCAGCCAGTGTCCTGAAAGCGATGGAAAACTCAGCTACACTACTGGCGCCCTGGCGCATGCGCGTCAGCTTCATGGCGACCTCTTTATCGTAGAGTTCATGATAAAAAACGATCTCCATCTCATTCATGAGTCCCTGTGAGTCGTTTAAAACAAGAGCCTGAGCCCGTATGAGTGGAACAGCCCAATCGAGGGCAGGTCCCTCCAACAGGGATAGAATTAGGGCAACACGGGAATCCTCAGACTGAAAACGAGATGGCTGGGCTCTGTACACTATTTGGCATTGTGCCAGGAAACCACGGCATTTACCTGACTCCCCGCTAAAGCGCGAGGGGAGCTGAACTTTAGCCTCACGAGGAAATGGCTGGGGTACTGTGTGTTGTACTTGAGGGACGTTAGGAGATATTTGGGAAGATACTTGTGCACAGGCTATACTGTCAGCCAGATTACGCATGGAACCTTCCATCTTGCACAACCCTTCAAACATCTCCCCACGCTGTATCACCATGAGGGCTTGTTGCTCTTGTAATTGTTTGATAGCTTCCATATGTGAAAGTAATCCCTGATGCTGTGCAGCAAGTGCACGTTCGAGACCAGTATTATCCGCTGACCCATTCATGGCTTTTTCATTCTGTGAGGGCTGTGGGTGTGTGTGTGTGAGTCATGAGCAGATAATAGGGAATCTTAAAGTGATACGTCAAACGAATAACCACAAAACTGCTTCCGCAGATATTTTAGGAGAAGGGGGGAAATAAACAACACAAAACAACCTTTACAGGTGAAAGCCTCAAAGTGAGTATTTGAGAAAATAAGTAAAGTTAAAAAAAACAGGACGACACTCATTAAAGGGGTATTGTAGAAAGAATAAATAAGCCACAAAGGCAACTCCTAAAACCAGAGTTTATATTGAAAACATAAAACAATAAACCTCCACTGTAACTGAGGGGTACAATTCCCTGACTGTATTGATAAGTATGGTATCATTAAACCACTACCGCTTTATGTACTTTAATTACTGGCCATACAGTACACGATATCTAAGTATGATGAACACTTTCCCACATATGAAATCAGGTCCACACAAAGGTATAAGTCAAATATTTAATATATAGCAAAGGGTACATATAATAGTTACTTATTACATTTATGATTTGAATGCACTTGTAAGGCAAATGAGTATTCGTAGGCAAATCAACACTGAATGTCCAATCTCTGGTTACACAGGAAGCAAGTATACAACCTGGCTCTTAGGGAATTATAGCGATGGTCACTTAATGATTATAGCTGGATAATATACTAAAGGGGTCCCGCCGGTTGTAAGCCAGTAGGGGGGGTAGGAGAGCCGTCGGCTGTATCCCGTCTGGTCAACGATTTCTAGGGAGAGTCCAGGTACAGAACACAGCGCCCGTAGAACCTTGATCCGCAGATGAATACACTTGGGCTCTCTTGTAGATGATAGCTGTAGCTGTAGCTTTAGGTCCACAACGAAGAAGAAGCGAGGCGACCTCAGTCTGGTCTGAGCGCCGTCTCACCTTGGCTCCTCTCGGGGTAAATCCAACACTCACCGTTGTTGGCGATTATCCGCTCCACAAATCAAAGCACCAAAGCAAATAGATATTCCATGCCGTATAGGGCTCAGCAGTCGTCGCGGTAGGTAATCCAATGTGCAGGTCCACTCGTTCTCGCCTAGAACTCCTCGGATGAAAGCACCACGCGTGGTTGGCCCAACCTGGTTAAGACTCTAGATAACGCGAGGAAACGATGGGGGTGCTGCTCACTTTAGAACTCTAACCGTACGATGCACCATACATAATAGACTATTATTACTTAATAGAAATACGGTGCCAAACTCTGGCAATTCAGCTATTAATTCGCACGAGGTCTCACTGCTATTCTAAGGCCAAACAGGCCGTACTACACCGCACGCGGTATCGTGGGGTGAGGCTTCACGTCTTGTTACTTAGTTGGGTAGAAGGGTAAAGGACTAAGAGGAATTCTACATTTCTTGCGCCATATTTATATGCACAGTGGACAAGTAGTGCCGCTCTGCTTTCGGTAGCCGTATTCCTGCGCGGAGCTGAGGCTAGTAAGGGCATGTCTCGTCGGTACCTTTGAACTTGAACGCCAGGGGCTTGTCCCTGGCGCCTGGTCCTTTTGTCCAATAAGAGAATGGACTATTATGGGCTGTAGTAGAATAAAGGGATATTCCGTGTATATGTACAAGGAATATACAAGGGATATCAAACGATATACAAATACTATTAAATATATATCCATAAATAAATATATATATTCGGTTTAATCTGATCCTTCACAACAGCCGCCCCCTAATTAGTCCCACCTAATTAGCTGAGCAGAGACAGATTAACCGCACTGTCCACTACTCAATGTCCGCTGTAAGGGTCAGTCAACTCACAAAGTCATAGGGTCATGGTCGTCATCAATAGTATCAGGGAGCCTTGGCAGTTCTATTAGCCTCGCCACGGGTCGGGTGTAAGTCCGTCCTTGGACGAGCACTTCAGCTGCTCGGACCTTTCCATCGGCACCGGTGATCACTTTGCTTACGCGGCCAGCCGGCCACATAGCTCTGGGTAGTGACTGGTCGATGATCATGACGACTGTTCCTTCTGTCAAATTGTCTCTCTCTTTTACCCACTTCTGGCGGGTCTGTAGAGACGGTAGGTAGTGGAGTAGGAAGCTGTTCCAAAACTTGTCAGCCAGTACTTGACTGTACCTCCACATTCTTCGGCCGTTCGCTTCTTCAGGCCTGTACATTGTCTGTGGTAGCGCGGGGTCCAACCGCCCCATCAAGAGGGTGTTGGGGGTGACTGGGTCGACATCTGCTACATCACTTGAGACGTAACCGAGGGGCTTTGAGTTCAATACTCCCTCGATCTCCGTGAGGACTGTCATTAGGACTTCTTCCGCCACAGTCTGGGCCCCAAGCACGGCGTACAGGGCTGTCTTTATGGAACGTACTTCTCGTTCCCAGGTTCCACCGAAGTGAGGTGCGTTCGGGGGATTAAACTGGAAGTCAATCTGGGATGGAGCGAGGTGGGTCTTAAGTTCTGGGCCCATAGCTTGGAAGCTCTCTCTCAGCTCTCTTTCTCCGCCTTTGAAGCCCGTCCCGTGATCAGACAGCAATGTAGACGGTTTTCCTTTCCGTGATGTGAATCTTCGGAAGGCCATAAGGAATGAGTCTGTGCTCATGGTTGGAAGGAGTTCGATATGTATCGCTCTGGTGGTCATGCATTTGAATACAATACCCCACCGCTTCTCGGTTCCTCTTCCTCTCTTTATATACAGCGGGCCAAAACAGTCCATACCGGTGGAGTGGAAGGGCTTGTCGCCGAGTCGGAGGCGACAGGGAGGTAGGTCAGCCATCCGGGGTATACTGGGCTGCGCGCGCCACTTACGGCAGTCTAGACAGGTTCGCTGGAAGCGCCGCACTGCTTCTCTCCCTTGCAGTATCCAATAACGACGTCTGATCTCCGCAAAGACTCTCTCTGCCCCTGCGTGGTGCACATCCTCGTCGTATTTCTTTATGATCAGCTCTGTGACCTTGTGTCGGCTGTTCAATCGGGTACTTAACGTCATCCGGTAGGTCTGGGGCTCTCCGCAGACGACCACCCACTCTGATGAGATTATGGGCGTCGCTCTCGGGGGCCAGGTGAAGCAGTCTGCTGTCTGATGGGACGGGCTTTGCTCCCTGTAGACAGGCTAGCTCATCGGGGAACGAGTCTCTCTGGGCTCGTTGTAGTAGAAGGAGTTCTGCTTCTTCGTAGTCAGCTGCTGAAGTGTCAGTTGTGGGCTGAACCTCTGGGTGGTGCCACAGAAATGTCTTTAGCTGCGCACTCTCTAGGGTGAGGCAATCGTCTAGAACCGGGTCTGTGGGGACGAGTGTGTGTGTCAACCCACAGAACATAGGTTTCTTGTTCTCTGCCTCCTCTTTGCTCGCCTCCCGTGGGGTGGGTGTAGGCCACTCTTCTTCGGGGAGTTTGAGGAACTCTGGCCCGTCACTGTAGAGGTTGGGATGGGTGAGGTCATCCAGGGACATTCCCCGGGTGATGACGTCAGCTGGGTTGTGTTTGGTGTCCACATACCGCCAGCTGGTTACTTCTGTTAACTCTTGAATCTCGGTGACTCTGACTCCCACGAAGACCTTGTATCTGCACAAATCAGACCGGATCCATGTGAGTACGGTCGTGGAGTCTGACCACAAGATTGTTCTTTGCACCGGAATGGTGAGTTCACGTTGGATTAACGTGGCGAGCTGCGCTCCTGCTAGGGCTGCGCAGAGCTCTAGGCGCAGGATAGATTGTTGCTTGCGTGGGGCTATTCTTGAGCGAGCCAGGATGAAAGCAGTATGTATTTCTCCTTCCTCCTCTTGGGCACGCAAGTAAGCCACCGAACCGTAGGCTACTTCGGAGGCGTTGCTGAATACGTGCAGGTCGATCTTGCATGTCTCTGGCCTCACTGTGGGTGGGAAGTAGCTGCGGCGTATATTAACACCTGGGAGTGAGCGGAGTTCCGTCTCCCACTCTCTCCATGTGGATGCAAGGTGTTCGGGTATGGGATCGTCCCAGCCCTGGTCTTTGTCCCATAGCGCTCTTACAATCATCTTTGCCCTGGTGGTGTAAGGTAGAATACATCCCAACGGGTCATATTGTCTGGCGAGTGTTCTGTATACACTCCGTCTGGTGGTCGGTATTGCCGTCGACCTTCCCTGCTCCTTGGTCAGGGGTTTGTGTCTATAATGGAGCGAGTCTGTTTTGAAGCGCCAGACTAGTCCTAGTGTCATTTCTTGGGCTTCTCCTGGGATGGTCGCCATCCAGATCTCGCTTCTCGCTGCCTTGTCCTCGGGGGAGAGGCTGCGCAATACTGGGGGGTCGCTGCTGGCCCGCTGCCGGAGATCAAAGCCGTCTTTGATCAGGGAGGCGCGGAGCAGCGCACAACGTCGCCAGTCAATTTTCTTTGTGTCCCGCTGTGATTAATTTGTTAATCTCAGCGCGGTACACAGCTTCTTGAGCGGGGTCTTTGGCTAGGCGCCGCTCTGTGTTCAATAGATACCGCTCCGTCGCCTCTTTTGTAGCACGAAAGGTGGGCATTCCCTCTCGCCTCAGGAGTGGAGTTGCGTATCTCATCACCCCGTTGACGTTGACTCTCTTTGTCCCGTGCTCGAGGAGGGCTATAGCGTAGGTATCTTCCTTAGAACGAATGTCTTTCTTTTCGTTCTTAAAGGGCATTGTCTCTAGTGTCCATAGCCTCTCGACATGCTGCAGGAGTGTGGTGTCTCCTTCTGTCGCTCTGGAGTGGAGGCAGTTAGTGGCTGCTGTTCGGTTAAGAGACTTAGCGAGGGGGCCTTGTAATGTCCATCCTAGGCGGGTCTCGACTGCTGCAGGACAACCTCTGGGTCCTGTATGGACCCGGTCTATCGGGACTATGAGGTCTGCATGGTCGGAGCCTATCAGCAGGGTCGGGGTGGCGCCGTCTATGAGCGGGATAGGAAGTTGACGCAGATGCACATATTTCTCCATCAGCTTGGCGATGGGGTAGGTGTACTGCGATAGTCCTATTTCTTGGCTGGTGAAAGCATTAGTAATCCTGTACCGTCTCTCTGGCTGCCCGCTTGCTGCGATAGTGAAGGAGACATTCTCGCCCTTTATCGTCTTTAGATCTCGTCTTATTGTCCGAATAGTCATCTGGTTCTCGCTCCCCCGTAGCCCCAGCTGGGCCGCAGCGGACGCGAGGAGAAGGGTCTTCTCTGACCCGTCATCAAGGACGGCGTAAGTGTCCATGACCTTATCTTGGTAACTCAGTGTTACGCGGACCACCTTTAAGAGCACCTGGGCGCCGCTGCTGCTAGCGGGGTCAATGTACATAACACTTGCTTTTGTGTTGCTGGATGGTACAGGCTTTCTTTTGTTACTGTCGTGTAGGACATCTAGATGGGCTCCGTCACACCGACTACACCTCTTCTTTAGGCGGCACTCGGCTGCCATGTGACTGCGCGCACATCGGTAACAGCGCCTGTTGGACTTTATCCAGTGACTTACTTCTTCAGCGGTCATCTTCTTGAACTGGTCACATTGTGACAACCAGTGTTCCTTCTCGCAGTACGGGCACACCATCTTCCACTTCTCTTTCGTCGAGGGGGTACTGTGGTTCTTGCTGCTCGGTACTGATTCTGATTGGTGCATGACAGTCACCGATCTTCGGCCATCGTTTACTCTCCTAGGTCCCTCTCTGGAGCTTGGCGTGCTCCGCACGAACGTATCCAGCCGTAGGCTGCTGACTTCTCTCGCCAGGAAGTCAGCTAAATCTAGGAGGGATGGCTCGGGACCGTTAGGATCACGGTGGTCTCTTTGCCGCCTGAAGCGCTCCTGTCGGGCGGGCGGCAGCTTCTCTAAAATCCTCTCGACGTTCGAGTTTGCGTATAGTTCGTGCATACCCTTTTCTCGTTGCGCCCCCAGCATCCCTACCAGGGATTGTACTTTTATAGACAGGTCGTCTAGTGAGCGATTGTCTGTTGCTGGGGGTAGGCGGTCAATATGCCTTATCTCCTGTATTACGTAATCCCATATACGTCCATATCTCTGGTCCAGCGCTGCTAGAGCCGCGGTGTATGGGGTCGTAGAGGTGGCATAGGCCAGCGCTATGTTGTGCGCTCGGGGCACTTTCAGGTGCTTCAATAATATTGCATACTTGTGGCGTTCATCAGCGACATCCACCATCATTGTCTCTAAGCACATCCGGAGCTCCGTGTACTGTGCTCGATTCTCATGGGTGAAGTCTGGAAACGTCGGTGTGCCAATGTATGACGCCATGGATGGCTGGCACATCGGTGAGCGTTGGAAGAGAGGCCTCCTGGGCGAGTCTCTTCTTACGCCTCTCGGTGGGCTGGTACTGGCAGGGTACCATGGCCAGCTGGTCCAGGTGCTATTCCTCGGGACTGGTCGTGCGTCATGCTCACCCGTGAGTCGAGTCGGGGGTCTGTAGCGCAGAGCCGCGGGGGTATAGCCTGGGCTGTACTGGACCTCCTGGTCCTGTGGAGTAATGTGCTGCTGTCGGGCTTGACTCTCCTCTTCTCCCTCTTCTTCTTCTGCCAGGTCACCTAGATCCTGTAGTCGTCTATTTAGCCTCTCCGCGGTGTCCGCTGTTCCTTCCTTGTAGCTGGGTCTCACTTGGACCGGTCGGGGAATGAGTTCGGAGGGGGGTGTAGACTCTCTCTGGTGGTCGAGTTCAAGGTCGCCTGCTCGGTTAGGGGAGGGTGCCCTTGACGTGTGTCTTGACGAGGCCCTGGAACCCCTTGTGGAGGGAGGGGGTGTTGCCCTGGTGATCAGCTGCTCCATTAGCTGCGCTTGTAGTCGGTCGCGCTCGGCTTGTAGTCTGTCGCGCTCGCCTTGTAGTCTGTCGCGCTCGGCGTCGCGCTTGGTGAGATCTGCTTCTCTTTGGGCACCGGCAGCGGCACGCTGGGTGTCGGCCCGGTCTCTTGCCATATTCTCTTCCGTCTGAAGGCGTCTCAGCTCCAGACGTATGTGCTCTTCTTCTCTCCGTTGCTGCGCTTGGAGTTGTTCGCGCTCGCTAAGCGTCTGTGCTTGGAGTCGATTGCGTTCACCCTGAAGTCGATCGCGTTCACCCTGAAGTCGATCGCGTTCGGTAGAGGCTGTCAGGCTGGCGAAGAATGCCTGTGACAGCATCCTCTCCGCCTCGCTGGGGGAAGACGCTTGTAGAGGTGAGCCGCTCCTGGCTGTACTCGTTGGGGAGTCCTGGAGCTCTATCTCCTCTGTGCTCTCCTCATCTTGTTCCGTGCAGAGTTCCACCTCTGGAGGGTTGTCTTCCTCCCGGAGCTCTGGGGGGACTACTTCTTCGGTATTGGCGGGGGGTAAAGTCGTGTCAGTTCCCTCCTGGTCCCCACCGTGAGCTTGGTCAGTTACATTAGAACCCACTAGGGCCTCTGTGGTCGGGGTATCCTGGTTGATAGGGTCGGACATAATTTTACTTTCTACTTTTAACGCGTTTACTGTTTGTAGAAGGCTAAGTAGTTTACTGACAGCGTAATCCTCTAAGTACTGAGGTGGCTGTCGTCTACGTTGCGGGCGTTCTACTTTAGGAGGACCGTTTCGTGGAGTGTTCATCATAGGCCATTTCAATATTAATACCACTATATTAATATTACACTAATTACCCTCCGGCTCGAAGGACCAATTGTAACTGAGGGGTACAATTCCCTGACTGTATTGATAAGTATGGTATCATTAAACCACTACCGCTTTATGTACTTTAATTACTGGCCATACAGTACACGATATCTAAGTATGATGAACACTTTCCCACATATGAAATCAGGTCCACACAAAGGTATAAGTCAAATATTTAATATATAGCAAAGGGTACATATAATAGTTACTTATTACATTTATGATTTGAATGCACTTGTAAGGCAAATGAGTATTCGTAGGGAAATCAACACTGAATGTCCAATCTCTGGTTACACAGGAAGCAAGTATACAACCTGGCTCTTAGGGAATTATAGCGATGGTCACTTAATGATTATAGCTGGATAATATACTGAAGGGGTCCCGCCGGTTGTAAGCCAGTAGGGGGGGTAGGAGAGCCGTCGGCTGTATCCCGTCTGGTCAACGATTTCTAGGGAGAGTCCAGGTACAGAACACAGTGCCCGTAGAACCTTGATCCGCAGATGAATACACTTGGGCTCTCTTGTAGACGATAGCTGTAGCTGTAGCTTTAGGTCCACAACGAAGAAGAAGCGAGGCGACCTCAGTCTGGTCTGAGCGCCGTCTCACCTTGGCTCCTCTCGGGGTAAATCCAACACTCACCGGTGTTGGCGATTATCCGCTCCACAAATCAAAGCACCAAAGCAAATAGATATTCCATGCCGTATAGGGCTCAGCAGTCGTCGGGGTAGGTAATCCAATGTGCAGGTCCACTCGTTCTCGCCTAGAACTCCTCGGATGAAAGCACCACGCGTGGTTGGCCCAACCTGGTTAAGACTCTAGATAACGCGAGGAAACGATGGGGGTGCTGCTCACTTTAGAACTCTAACCGTACGATGCACCATACATAATAGACTATTATTACTTAATAGAAATACGGTGCCAAACTCTGGCAATTCAGCTATTAATTCGCACGAGGTCTCACTGCTATTCTAAGGCCAAACAGGCCGTACTACACCGCACGCGGTATCGTGGGGTGAGGCTTCACGTCTTGTTACTTAGTTGGGTAGAAGGGTAAAGGACTAAGAGGAATTCTACATTTCTTGCGCCATATTTATATGCACAGTGGACAAGTAGTGCCGCTCTGCTTTCGGTAGCCGTATTCCTGCGCGGAGCTGAGGCTAGTAAGGGCATGTCTCGTCGGTACCTTTGAACTTGAACGCCTGGTCCTTTTGTCCAATAAGAGAATGGACTATTATGGGCTGTAGTAGAATAAAGGGATATTCCGTGTATATGTACAAGGAATATACAAGGGATATCAAACGATATACAAATACTATTAAATATATATCCATAAATAAATATATATATTCGGTTTAATCTGATCCTTCACAACATCCACCAAGGGAGTTTATGTGCAATGGACAGTTCCAAAAGAACAAAATTAAACACTACCATAAAGGACTCAGCCTCTATAAAGTAAATTGTAAACAAAGCCAGTAGCCGAAAACAAGATGGCTACAAAAGAAGGCTAAATGCTGAATAGGGCAGCACTACACTTAAATATAATGAGCCTGACCAAACGTATAGCCATCACAAGGAAAATGAAAAAGCAGTTGACACTGCAATCTCCAAACTTAAATAGACTCCACATGGCCATAGGCACAGCTGTACTGCATCAGGTGCAATCAAGCCCACACACCTGCCGACCCATGAGGCAATTAACCACAGGGAACAGGGATTGCCAGCTATCCCTCACAGAGAGGTGAAATAAGGCAAAAACCAAAAATAGACAGCTGTCCCTCACAGAAAGGTGAAATAAGGCAAAAACCATGACAAGAAGACAGAGTACAGCAACTTGCAATGGGCCTGGTCTACAAGACACACTACACCACTAAGGTACCCATGTACATGTCAAAATACTTCTCAAAGGTCAGTGAATACCACGACCACAACACCAGAGGGAGCTCCACAAATCATGTTAAACCCAGATTCGGCTCAAACAAGGGACTAAACACGTTTTGCAGTTATGCCATATCAATGTGGAACGCCCTACCCACAGCTGTAAAGGAATGTGAATCACTACCCACCTTCAAACCACTCTTAAAGAGCACCTACGGGAGGCTGCAATTCGAAACTGGCCCCTGTAAATGTCCAAACCCAACCCCCTCCAATGTAGTTCCCCCCCCCCACCCCACCTACTCAACCCCCCCACCCGCCTCCAATGTAGTTTCTTCCCCCTCAAATGTATATACTCTCAAATGTATATAATGTATATACTCTCTTCTTAATCAGATTTTCTAATGCATTGTACTCTTAAACAGTACTGTAGCCTATATTTGTAGATCTGGTATGTCATAAATGTCTGGATGTAACAGTACTGTCTATCTGTATACATCATGTATGTAATACATTAATAAATACATTTGTAATACATTTATAAATGCTGTAAATGTCCATTTATAAATACAGGTGTGCTCATCACAAAGTCGTACTTCTGGAACCATTTACTAACATATTAACAAAGCATTCCCAGAACTGTACTGAGTTCAGAATAAGAAGGTGCAGCAGCAGAAAAGCAGGCTTGTGGAACAGCAGAAGATGGGAGGCTCAGGATTACAAGTAGTTTGAGCATTCGATGGCAGAGCTTCGGCAGAGAACAATCATTAATAGTGAACGATGTGTCTTTTTGTCCTATGAATGAATCATGTTCTGGAGTGAATGAATCATGTCCATGTTCTGGAGTGAATGAATCATGTTCTGGAGTGAATGTTCTGGAGTGAATGAATCATGTTCTGGAGTGAATGTTCTGGAGTGAATAAATCATGTTCTGGAGTGTGTACAGAGCAGATTGAGACCACTGGCACTTCAAAATGACACCCGCGGCGCCTTCACTGCTCTAGTCTCAAATGTTGTCTCACCAGACCATTTGAGTATAGAGCAGCGAAGGTGAGTGCCGTGTTGAAGTGTCCGTTGTTTCAATTTGCTCTGTACACGCAAAAAGACACATTGTCACTTTAATAAGTAATGTAAATGAGGATTTGAGTCATTAAAATGTATTTCTAATTGTATGATTAACATTACAATTGTCTGATAATTGTCATGAGAATCCATGTTCAGGGTGCAGTGCCATCATTTGTAACTTGAACTATATGAGAAAATGTAAGGTTATGTATATAACCTAGTTATATGAGTACTGGCTGAGCGTCCCGCTCTTAAGCCTATCGAGATATCCCTTATCTCATGTACCTACTGTACTCCACTAACGAAAAACAAATACGCCCACACCTGCCGGGTCCCGCCCCTATGGAGGCGTAGCCTATAAGACACTAGGCATGGTCACCAAACACTCTTCCTCGCCAAAAAACCTGTTTCCAGGAAAAGATTCCACAAAATGGGGACTCAGGGCCGTTAAGAGCGGGACGCTCCGCCAGTACTCATATAACTAGGTTATATACATAACCTTACGTTATATTATCGTACTTGGCCATCGCGTCCCGCTCTTAAGCCTATCGAGATATGGGGTAGAGCGGACGCGAGGCCCGACAAATGCACACCCTGAGGACCCGTAAGCCCACATCAAGGGGTTGGGGAGTCCCGTCACCCCATCCTTCCTAATGAAGGGGGGGGCGCAGTCAACTCCACCCGAGTGCGAGCAAGAGGGAACTAGAACCCCTTGAAAACACAGCACAGGCGGAACCATGTGTGAACTAACACACTGTGGCCCATACCCACACACTCCTGCTACCCTACCAAAGGACGGGAAGCAGGAAAGGCCACAGACCCCAGAACCGCCTGGGAGACAGAACCCCCGGTCATGTCCATGAGGTAAAACCTTACAAAGGGGCCCGGGGAGGACCATGAAGCTGCAGCACAGATGTCCTCCACCGAGGCCCCACCCAGCAGAGCGGCAGAGGCAGCCACCCCACGAGTGGAGTGCGCCCTGGGGGATCCAGCCCAGCCAACGTGTAGCAGAGGGCAATGCCCTCGCACAACCAATGGGACAGGCGCTGTTTCGATAGTGCCTTACCGGCACGAGAACCACCGTGACAGACAAAAAGCTGAGGTACGGGTCCTGAGTACGGCTGAGGTAAATTCCCAAAGCACGGACCGGACATGACCGCATCTAACTCACTAGTGTGAGGGGGTGGACGAAACGCCTGAACCACAATATCCCTGGAGCGGAACGAACTCCGGATATTCTTAGGCACGAAAGCAGGATTAGGCCGCAGAGTGACACCGCAATCGGAACAAAAAGACAGGCACTCTGGACGTACCGAAAGAGCACAGAGCTCACCCACGCGTTTAGCAGAGGTGACAGCCAGCAAGAACGCGGTTTTGAAGGACAACTGTCCCAAAGGCGCTTGCTCAAGCGGCTCAAACGGGGCCAAGGACAACCGACCGAGGACCAATTGAAGATCCCAACTCTGAGCCAAAGAGCGTTGCACCGGCTTAACGCGTCGAGCGCCAAGCAGGAAACGCTTCACAAGAGGGTGGCTGAACAAGACATCCCCCTCAAACCCCTCATGATAGGAGGATATAGCTGCTGCATATACCCTCACCGTCGAAGCCGACAGTCTACCAAGGAGAGACTGAAGATAACTAAGGACAGCATCCAGGGGGCAGGAGACTGGGTCCTGGCCCCCCGCCTTACACCACTCTTGGAACATACGCTATCTGCCCGCGTAAAGCGCGACAGTGGAGGGAGCATGCGCATTCCGGATGGTATTAACCACAGAAGGGTCCATCCTCTCCAGACCTACCCTCTCACCAGCCACACCAACAGGCGTTGGCCAAACACCGGGCACTGGAACAGCGACCCGTGTTGCTGAGAGAGGGCCGTCGCCGACCAAGGAATAACCCAAGGCGGAGCGACGAGTAGCTGGATCAAGACCGGAAACCACACTGCCGTGCCCCGGTCCGGCGCGGCCAGGATCACTGTCCTGCGCTCCCTCCGTATCCGCTCCAACAGCTGACCCAACAGCTGTACAGGAAGAAAGGCGTACAGAAGACCGGGCGGCCATGGAAAGATCAAGAAGGCATCCACCCCCAAGGGGGGATGATCTGCTCGACTGACCGAGAACCATAAGGGGCACTTGTGAGAGCGTTGGCTCGCAAACAGATCTATCGAGGCCTCCCCGAGACGATCCCAGATCTGTCTGACTATGTCGGGGCGGAGTTCCCACTCGTCGTAACGAGGACCGCCCCGAGACATCATATCCGCGCCCACATTCTCTGCACCAGGGATGTGGAGCGCCCTCAGACTGCGCAGCCTGCGAGATGCCCATAGCCAAAGTTCGACCGCCGCCCGGTGCAGGCGGATGGAACGAGTCCCACCCTGCCTGTTGATATACGCCGCTGCCGCCATACTGTCTGTCCTGACCAAAACGTGCTCGCCTACCACCAGGTGGTCGAACCGTTTGAGGACCAGGAGGACCGCCTTCAATTCCAACACATTGATGTGCGGGGTAGACGGGCCAGCACGGACCTTCGTCCAGCTGCCCCCCACTGCGTGGGTCCGACACGTCCCTCCCCAACCCGTGAGAGAGGCGTCGGTGAAGACTGTGACGTGTGAGCGCCTGCTGCCCATGGGGACCCCAATGGTGAGGATACCCAGCCTCCTCCAATGGGCGAGATCTCCCCATATCGACAAAGAAACCGTCAACCGTTTCCATTTGTCCCTCACCGGATCTATTCCCATAGAGAAAAACCACCTCTGTATCCTCCTCATGAAGAGGAGGCCAAGAGGAACCACCGTGTGAGCAGATGCCATCATGCCGAGCAGGCGCATCACTTGCAGCGCCGTGACCGTCCCTCCCAGACAGAAACCCCTGAGCGTGCGAAGGATAGACACCCGCCGCTGCTCCGAGAGGGTTACAATCAGGGGCCTTGACCTCAACGTCAAGCCCAAGTACAATAGGCGTACTCTTCTTTCAGTTCACAGCAAAACCCAGCCTGGTGAGGAATTCCACCACCAGCCTGGTATGAGACCTGGCAACCTCCTCCGAACGACTGAGGAGTAGAATGTCGTCGAGATAGAACAGAACCCGTATTCCCCGACGACGTAGAGGCTCCGGCGCAGTCGCTACGCACGTGGTGAATGTGCGGGGAGCCAGAGAATAGCCGAACGGCAACCTCTGGTACTCGTACGCTACGCCCTGAAACAGGAACCGCAGGAACTTCCTGTGAGGAGGGAAAATCGGGATGTGAAAATACGCATCCTTCAGGTCTATGGAGGTGAACCAGTCTCCCCTTCTGACAGCAAGCAGAAGGAGTTTGACGGTCAACATCCTGAACGGTCTCGCTACAATCAACCGATTGAACGCGGACAGCTCCAGTATAGGGCACCAGAAAATAACGGGAGTAGACGCCTGACATCGCGTCCTCACTCGGGACCACGACTATGGCCTGCTTCGCCAACAGAGATCGGATCTCGTCGGCCAGGGCTGTCACTGCTTCTGACCCTGACAATAGGGTCGGCACCAAACCTGAGAACGGAGGTTGGGGTTGCGCGAACTGCAACACAAGTGTGAGGATTCGCCTGTTCCCTGTGCTTTTCCCTGCCTTCTACTCTCCTTCACCAGCCCCCACCCTTGCGATGTTTTACTCTCCTCTACTCTTCACCAGCCCCCACCCTTGGACTTTCTTGTTCAATTACCATCACGCAGCTGTGATAGTTTATGATTAGCGCCCCAGAGAGCTTTATATACCTGGATCTCCCCTCCAGTCCTTGTCGGGTCGTTCTGTGTTCTGGACTCTGTATCCGTGTTCATTGTTCATGGAGTTCTGGACGTTACCATTCTGTACGTCACCATCACCTGCCGCGTCTCCGGCGTGAGACGACGGCCCAGCCGTCACCACCTGTCCCCGTTTGCCTGGAGTGGGACACCGTCTTCGCTCTCTAATTCTCTACGGGAGGTTTTCCAGTGTTCCCACTCCAGACGTCAAGGCGGCTCGTCCACGGGAGGAAGGCGTCTCTTCGTGATCCTCGTTCCTGGGGTGAGGCTCGTCGTCGCTCCCTAGTATTCCACGGGAGGATGGCGTGTTCCCATCCCGGTCCCCTGGGACCCCCTTTGTTCTGCGCTGCCCGTCTGCAGCATCCGAAGAGGAGGAGGAGTGTCCCCATGCCAGGCCTCCGCCGTCGGGCCCCTGTTCCCGTGCCAGGCCTCCGCCGTCGGGCCCCTGTCCCCGTGCCAGGCCTCCGCCGTCGGAACCCTGTCCTCATCCCTGTAAGCAGCTCTGGCCCTCGCCCTGTCCAAGGCCTTACCCTGTTCTCTGTCCCTGTCTCCAGCCCGCCTCTCCGGGCCTCTGTCCCTGTCCCCCTCTCCAGTGCCCCTGGTCCTGGCCCTGACACTTAGCCCTGGTCCTTAGCCCTGGCCTGTCCCTTAGCCTTAGTCCCTTAGCCTGTTCGCCTCTTAAAGGCACAGTGCCGCATTTTCCCTATTTCTTTGACTCTAGTGTTTTTGTGTTCTCCCTTAAAGGGACAGTGCCGCTTTTTGTTATGTAATAAATAAATGCCCTGTTTTGGCTTACTCTCATACCTGTCTTGTGTTGTGCGATTGGGGTCGGTTACAAACCATAACAGTAAGCCCCTCTTTCAACGTTCTCTCTATCCACACCCCCAAACGGCATTCTTGTCGCCATATGTGAAAATAATCCCACAGCGCACCCGCCGTCAACTGACGCTGGGCCGCAAGGAACAGTAGATAGTTGGCCCGGTCCCTCCCGCTGTGCGACGCACCCAAGGGGGGACCCCGACAGAAAGGGCCGGTTCGATACGGGAGAAGCTGTCATCAAACTGGTTGACACACCCCCCCCCCCTGAGGAGTTGTTCTACAGCTAGACACGCAAGGCATGAGAGCCCCATGGGCTCCTACACGCCGAAGCCCTGCAGTGATATTGCTATCACCCAAATCACGCTCGTCTCTTCTTTGCAGACCACTGCCGCTCTCACGGGAGTGGGAGGCATAAGCGCGATACCCCGCCTGGCGAAGGCGAGGCCGGGGTAACCCTTGCTGTGCATTCAACAGAAGAGGCCTCGAGTCCCCCTGCTGACCACTGTAGCCAGTGGCAGCTGTAACACCAGACTCCCCCATCACACACCATGTGGTGCAGGAGCCACGTGACAGTACAACATTCTCACGGACAGACCCCGGCTCAGCCATTAACTGGGTGTCAGCCCCTGTCCCCATGAGAAGTGAAGAATGGGGACGCATGCTCTTCAAAGAAGGTTCGCGGCCCGCAGCCAAAGGAAAACGATCAGAGCCCCGCTTCCGTGGGTAACAGAGAGAGGTTGAATGGGGAGCGGGCTGCTCGCGGCAGAATGACAACGGCTTGTTTTATCCAAGCCGCATACACCCAAAATGGCCGATCCCTCGGCCGCCAAGGCTGTCGGCCTTGTGGATCCCTGTTGACTCTCCGCCCAGGGCACCACTGGCGGGGGAAACATGGCCGCCTGTCGAGGGCCTCGCCACAGTCGTTGACGAGGCCGTGCTCCCACCTCTGGCTGCACAGCGTGAGGCGGTGTAGGACCCAGATCAACAACCGCCTGCGCCTCCACAGAATGACCAAAAAGACTTTCCGTGGAAAAAGGAGTCGTGAGGAGAGAAAACCTATCCTCTTCCCCAAGAGGAGAGTGCTCCAACCAAACATGCCTAACAACAAACGTTGATAGCATCCTAATCCTCCCCGCAGTTATAGCTTGCGACTGAGTCAAGATCTCTATAACACCACAAACATGCAACATGTTTACAATGTCGGCTGGACCCATAGCCCCCACTACCCGACGCCAATGTGGATAGGAAACTAGCCAGCTGAGCCATAACACTGGCCGCCGCTACAAACCATCCTGCAGCAGTATACCACTCATCCGTCCATACTGCCACCCTCCGAGCCGATTCGCTCTCAAGCATCGGCCGGGTGGGACATCGTTCATCCCCGCCGGGACACAGGATCAAAACTACCTGGCTACGCAGCCACGGTACACTCGGCCTGCACCCTGTTGTTAGCCCTTTTACCCGTAAAAAAGGTAAATAAGACTCAGCGAAACCCCCCACATTAGCAACCGACTGACCTTCATCAATGAACCGGGCAAGAGGAGGGAAAAGCGACAACGTCCCTCGGCGGGGAGTATTAGAACAACGACCCATTTCAGCATCAACATTAGCATTAGCAGTAGCATTAGTGTAAGCAGCATGCTCCAGGATAGCCAGGAAATCGTCCACTGCAGTGGAACGTTCACCAAGCCACCCTGGCGCCGAAACACACTTCACAGCATTACTAACACCAACATCAATGCCTGATGATACAGGACCTACCTGTGTACAAGCTGGCCCGATAGCCAAACCTTGTACGCTGCCCCTTGGTCTGCTGCCGTCAGACGAGGAAACATCAACATAGGCCCGACGTGTCGCTGAAACATGCCCCGAAGATTCCAGGGGTAAACAAACCTCCGGTAAGCTTTCAACATTACGCAATTTCTCTAATCTTTTCATAACAACTAGTTACATAAGGGTCACTGCGACCGTTATGATGGAAACGAAATAGAGGAAGGGTGTTTGGTGACCATGCCTAGTGTCTTATAGGCTACGCCTCCATAGGGGCGGGACCCGGCAGGTGTGGGCGTATTTGTTTTTCATTAGTGGAGTACAGTAGGTACATGAGATAAGGGATATCTCGATAGGCTTAAGAGCGGGACGCGATGGCCAAGTACGATAATATAACTACAATACACTGCCCCACCCCAATTAGTGATGTCAGACTGCCTCTTTTCTTCTTTGATAGACTCTCTTGACATGTGACATCACTGATTGGGGTGTCTTTAGTAGTGTTTCTCACAACTATAGCAGTGAAGGCTACCTTATATTTGGTAAAAATAAATGGTTGTAGAAAATACACTTGATCCGACTGCTGTATGGCATCCTTCAGATACTGTAGATATTTCCTTCATTTCAAGCTGATGTGGATCTGAAACTTAGCCTGAAAACAGACAAGGAAAAGGAATTATACAACGGAGCCAGTCGTCCTTTATATAACAATTAGTTCTGATTGAACATTCCATGTGTGCTGATATATACAGTATAACGGCATCAATAGAGGTTTCAACATACCCAGTGCTCTCAGAATAGGACAGAGAAATTAGCACAAAGTATCTGGGTAACATCACAAAGACTTAACCCAAAGAAGACACTGGAGCACACTAGGGGTGGAACGGTTCACAAAATCGACGGTTCGGTTCGTATCACGGTTTTAGGCTTACAGTTTTCGGTTCAGTTCGGTATACGTTGTTTTTTATTTCTTTTAAATGTAACACTCCAAAAATACCATACATCAACATAAGATATATAGCCTAAAAATAATCAAATTTTTTAGTTATTCTCAAGGACGTAGTCATGCAAAAACTGAAAGAATGAGGCCATTTGACATCAGGCACATTATTTTGACAGTGACTGTTAGATCTAGGAGAGATTTTGGTACAGCAAGAGGGGAGGCATTGCTGATTTAAACATGCTTCTCATTTATTTGGTAAAAAAATAAGTTTACCTTTAATAATGTTTGGCACACAAAGACCAAACTGACTGAAAAATATAGGCAACATTTGTCAAAGTATTAACTTAGTGCAAACAAAAAATTATTAAACCTTTCCATTTTTGTGGCCACATTATAGACAAAGGCCAACATAAAATATGCATAATGCTCAACCAGCTCTAGACTTTCTTATCAAAAAGTAAAAGTCACAGAAAAGATGATTAGGGTTTTAAATAAGGACGTTTATGGGGTTTCTTGTATTAATAATAATTTGCACTAAGGAATGTTGTAACTGTTGTTATCTTAAAAAAAAGGAGATGTTACAAGGGAATGGGGAATATTCTCCACTTGCACAACCTGAAAGTAGGCACGTCTGGCTGACTTCCGGTTGCGAATGGTACTTCCTGTCCCATCCAAATACATTGTTTTTAGCTACTTTTCTCCAGTTTTTTTTAAACAACTTTGTCATCACAGAGAGGCAATGAAACGTTTGTATTATTATAGTATAGAAAGTATTTAATAAGCAAACGTTTGTCAGCAGGGTTTTTGGGCTGTATTTCATGTAAAAACGTTTACTTTTAGTTTACTTGCTCACGCTAATTAAGGCTAATGCTGGCTAACAGAAGCTAGCGCAAGAAACGACGCCGCAAAGTATTGTTTATAGTGCATTTCTTGCCACCTTATAGCATTTGTACATTTGTATGACAGTCTATAATGCTCCCGTGAGGTTTTTCCGGACGTTTTGGTAATGATTTTCACTATAAAATCATATTTCTAAATGACAAGAAGTTGATGAAAACTGGACGGAATAGCTTTGAGCTAACGATTTTTGCCGATGCATTCCATTCTAAACGTAACGTTAGTTGTTCAAAACATTACCTGTCTATATAATTTGTTCCTCAACGTTATATAGACAGGTAATGTTTTGTAAACTAACTGCAGCCTGCTACAGTTAGAAGCTAACGTTACAGATACAGCTGGGAAAAGTCCAGGAACAGCTGTTTGCCTGCCGTTATGACGTCGCTTGGCATGGTTAATGTTAACAATGACCAGCGGGGGCGCTCTCATACAGCTGGTGACAACGTGCTGGACGAGCTCCGCCCTCCCTCGGCAAACTGAGAGAGAAGCAGCGGAAGTAAATATTGCGTCTCTTCTGTCGGCAGTGGATTTAGCTCTCAATCGGTAAACTCTTAATATACATTACTATTGAAATGCATTTTTACTTAACTTTACAGCATTATTCAAACGTGATAGGAAGTTATGAGTCATCAGCCGTTTATATGCAGTACGTTTTTGCCTACAGATTATACAGTACATGGCAAAAGAGATCCGTTTTGCAGAGTTGGAGAAAGTAGCGTTTTTTTCAACCCCGTTAACGTTTGAAGGTGAGTTTAAACTACTAAATAAGATCAGATTCCTAAACACTGTCACAACAGCAGTCATATTGTATATTTTCAACAATATGTTTGTTTACCAATAGGTTATTGGGTTTGTGTTGCCGCTGTTTAAAGAGACTCCAATTGAATTGATTTACCGAGTGACTGAGTTCGTTTTTTCTCAAATGTAAACTACAGTATAAGATCCAACAATGTCACAACAGCAGTCATATTGTATATTTTCAACAATACGTTTGTTTACCAATAGGTTATTGGGTTTGTGTTGCCGCTGTTTAAAGAGACTCCATTTGAATTGATTTACCGAGTGACTGAGTTCGTTTTTTCTCAAATGTAATCAGGGACAGTGCATATCAATCAACAGTTATACATTTATAAATGAATACAAATTAAAAACTGTAAATATGCCAACATTAGCAGGGTTGCTAGTTTTCAGTTGTAGTCCCTGGGCTAGATGTTTAAAGCCCAACCTCCAGGTTAAACCCTACTGATCAATTATGGGTAGTTTACATCATTGGTATATAATTATATATATATCTGTACATATCTCTTACCTACTCTTACTAGTTACACTGCTGGCCAGTATGACTTACTACCATAGTGTCTTTATACCTGTATCACTGTACATATTAATACTATATCTAAATCTGTACATATCTCTTACCTACTCTTACTAGTTACACTGCTGGCCAGTATGACTTATACCATAGTGTCTTTATACCTGTATCACTGTACATATTAATACTATATCTAAATCTGTACATATCTCTTACCTACTCTTACTAGTTACACTGCTGGCCAGTATGACTTATACCATAGTGTCTTTATACCTGTATCACTGTACATATTAATACTACAACTCTGTACATACATGTAGTACTCATAGTACTAATTTATATATGTTATACCCAGTTTAACCACCTGTACAGTGTATATTACTATTTCACGTTACTGCTACATAGTCACTCTGGTTGGATGCCAAACCTCTTTTAGTTGTACTGTACTTGTGCTGCATGATGACAATACATTACAATCTGCACTGAATTAGTCACAGAATGTTTTGGGACTAGAAGGTTTACAGGGTTAACCGGCTGTCGTGTGGCAGTGAAAGGGTTAACCTTCTGTGTATTGTTGAAGGTTTAGTCCACATTGTTTATTGAACAAAAATACAACATGAAGGTTGGCCTTTAAGCCAGAAACAATAGTACTGTTACATTTGCGACATACGATATGCAAATATACAGTAAGGAACCTGACGCAAACTTTGCCATCACAACCATTGAACTATTATAATAGTTAGGATCTATGGGTAACAGTACTGTATATTTGCATATCGTATATGTCACAAATGTAACAGTACTATATACCTGTATGTCATGTATGTCCCTACGTCATAAATGTCATGTATGTTGTGTGTGTCATAAATGTCCCTATGAATTGAAAATAGGGGACCCTGATGTAAACAAGACAAACGTCTTTCTCTGGTCTGCATCCCCTTAACAATTGTGTGTATTGAGCCGTACTGTATTGTACCAATTCTGCGTCTAGCCTTAACATGGTGAAAACACGTCTTTAAGCTATTGTATTGTACCCATTCTGCAATCTGTTAATAAAGTTTTCAATCGATCAATCACTAGCTAGCTATAGCTAACGTTACTCAACGATATATTGATTGATTGAAAACTTTAACAGATTGCAGAATGGGTACAATACAGACCAGAGAAAGACTTTCATCTTGTTTACATCAGGGTCCCCCATTTTAAATTCATTGATTGATTGATTGATTGAAACGTGTATTAACAGATTGCAGAATGGGTACAGACCGTTTCTAAAAGAGAATATATACATTTGTTCTGTGTGTGTTCTGTCCTGTATACTTCCATAGTAAATCTTCCATGTTCTGTGTGTTCTGTCCTACTTCCATAGTAAATCTTCCATGTTCTGTGTGTGTTCTGTCCTACTTCCGTAGTAAATCTTCCATGTTCTGTGTGTATTCTGTCCCACTTCAGGAGCAAGTCCTTCATGTTCTGCGGCCTGTATGCCGCCATCATATTCGGCGGGCAGTACTTCATGAGGGAGAGGCCCAAGCTGAACCTGCAGAGGCCGATGGTGCTGTGAGCCACACGCCGGGACCGAACAAGATTTAAATTGTAGCTATTCCCCTAATCTGTTAGCAATTTTTGTATATAAACCAAACTTAGGTGTGAGGTTAAAATCTTTCTCCGTTTAAACAAACAGGACTCACAACAGAGCAGAAAACTGTCTTGAGTCTGATCTCTATTGTTAAACCTACATGTATGGGATCCAAGCCTGCTTGATTAATAACAAACACATCTTTCTATAATGTTGTGATAGAGCCTGCACAAGTATTATCTGTTCCAAGGTGATGGAGCCTACGGTAGTAAAGATGTAAAGAGTCTGCGGACAGTGTCTGGTTTTAATGTACTAATGGACTGATGGTCATTGTGTTTATGTTTGTGTACTTGTGCATGTGATTGTGTGTGTGTGTGTGTACTTATGTGCTCCAGCTCCTATCATATGTATTGTACTAATAATAGTGTTTACGTTCCATGTGTCCATATCTGGCTGCCAAGAGGTGCGAGGAGCTGAAGGAGAAGGAGAACACAGAGCTGCTGCGGGACCTGGAGCAGAAGAACGCCATGATCTCGGTCCTGGAGAGCAGCATCAAGGACATATAAACTGTACATTGGAAGAGGTCTACAAATATACAGCATTGTTGGGGGGGGGGCTCTCTCGCATATAGTAATAATAGAGTATATACATTTGAGGGGGAATAAACTGTACATATACAGCACTGTTTGTGATACAAAAATAGTAGAGTACATTAACCTGGCACACAACATACTTGTTCACATGTCATTTTTCTTTCACTCTAAAGGAAATATGTCTCACATACAGTAGACCCCCCAGTAGCCTACTTTGTGGAGACGAAGATGATGAGTACCAGTCTTCTCCTCAGACATATAAACTGTACATTGGAAGAGGTCTACAAATATACAGCACTGTTTGTGATACAAAAATAGTATATAGTAATAATAGAGTATATACATTTGAGGGGGAATAAACTGTACTTTAGAGTGAAAGAAAAATGACATGTGAACAAGTATGTTGTGTGCCAGGTTAATGTACTCTACTATTTTTGTATCACAAACAGTGCTGTATATGTACAGTTTATTCCCCCTCAAATGTATATACTCTATTATTACTATATGCGAGAGAGCCCCCCCCCCCCAACAGTGCTGTATATTTGTACTACGACTATGCTTGCACCTCATGGTACCAAAGCACCTCAAAGGCGCTAAAAACAAGATTACAAACATCACAAAACAAACTGGTCAGACTTCTACTTGACCTTACCCCTAGAACCCACCTCACATTCACTCACAGACGGCAGAGGTGCCAACCTGCTCATCAGGAGCAATTGGGGGTTAAGCGTCTTGCTCAAGGACACTTTGACACGCTGCCGGGAACATTGGAATGCGCTGGCTGCAACCCCCACACACCATTGAAATGCTAATTGTCCAGCACCTAGTATTTACTACTCTCATGATGGAAGCAGGCTACTCTCTCATGATAGAAGCAGATGGAATCATGAGAGAGTAGCCTGCTTCTAACAAACATAATTATGTATTGTGTGCAGCCACTTTCTTTGTTAGGCAGACATCTGCAGAGGGCATCTGCCTTTTTTTAATATTAGCATTTTATATAAAAGTATTCTGTACTTCTGTATGACAACTAATAAAGAAACTTGAACATCAAAAAATCAACATTCTGTTCTCTATTCCAGGCTAGATCTGACCTTGACTCATGTTACAGGATTAATACACATTTTCTTACACCCATATTGCTACCTGAAGGGCAAATTACAGGGCCAGTCCAGTAAAAAAATACATTAATCATGTATCATTATGTTTAAAATAAATTGCATTTTGGTACAAACCTTGTCAACTTTGCCTTCCTGTGGGCTATGTTATGTATATGAGCAAATTGCATATAGCATTCTCTTTGGTAGCATTCATTCTGTGTTTATTGTGTCATACTGGGGAATAATATTAATATTATTATGTCCTATTGGGGACACAATTTTAAATTCTGAGCAATTCAATCGTTTTTTTTATAGAGCTCATCTGTGACGTCGGTACAGTGCGAAATGCAATCTTATAGTAACAAAACAATACACAAATTGAACATAGTTTTGAACGTTTTATTACAATAGTATTTACTGTCATGTTGCAATGTATAATCCAGCTAGCATTCCAGTCAGATCCATTCTCCGTTCTTGTTGACAATTTTGGGGTCCGTGTCACCTGTACAAGAAAGATGACCCATGCGTTGAACAAAGTACCAACACTACGTTCATCAATCATAAATCTAAATGCCAAATCTTTTAAATCATGATTTTGTCTCAGTTTCATAAGAACAAGCAAGAGCTGCACACGCAGGGGCATTGTGTTAATTTGCCAATCAGTTCTGCTATATGTCAATGGGACTGAAGTTTGCTGTGAGAAGGCAGGCTGACTGCATCAGAATTTGGCAAGATACTAAAGAGAAAGAAAATTTCAGATGCCTTCATACAGTCCACATATTACCCCAAGCCCTTCACTGCTACAGTGACTTTGTACTTTTTACAAGAAGAGATATATATATTGAGAGAGTTCACAGAGATATTCAGTTCATCAATGACATGATTGTAAAGTTGCACACATTCCATGATGCTCACTTTAGTCCAAAAACATAAATCATACCTCTTTCATTGTCACTCATGTCCTGTGTTGGATTGACCTGTGTCGTCTCTGTGAGGGCAGTAACATCTCCATACTCCACATACTGATAACACAGTTGGATGTATTGATAACAGAGCTAGAACTTAACGTTATGATGCAGAAATATGTGCGATATTGTTACCTTTTTTGGGTGAGAGCAGACACGAGAGCCCGGATGGGAGATGGCTTCCCATCTCTGAAGTGCTTTGGGGTGATATTCCAATGTACAGTTTTGCTTGTTCAGTTGTACAGTGTCCCCCACCCACTCTTCCTACCCAACCTCCCCCCCAACATCCTCCAATGTACAGTTTCTATGTCAAATGTATATACTCTCTTTTCTGGACTCTTTTCGTATCACAAACAGTACTGTATTTGCAAATCTGATATGTCATAGATGTAGCAGTACTGTCTATCTGTATGTCATGTATGTCATATATGTTATGATGAATTGAAAATGGGGGACCCTGATATAAACAAGACGAAAGTCTTTCTCTGGTCTGCATCCCCTTAACAATTGTATGTATTGAGCTGTACTGTAATGTACCCATTCTGCAATCTGTTAATAAACTTTTCAATCAATCAATCAAGTATTGATTATTTTTTTTATATCACGTTAACAATCAAATGGCTAGCAAGCTCACCTGTGACATACTGTACAGTGCAAAATACTTTCGTCTTGTTTACATCAGGGTCCCCCATTTTCAATTCATAATGACATACATGACATACAGGTAGACAGTACTGCTACTGTACATCTATACATTTATGACATCAGTTTTGCAAATACAGTACTGTTTGTGATACAAAGTAGTACCTGACGCATCGCTACTGTACAGTAACTCCGCCATCACAACCATTGAACTATTATAACTCTGTTACACCTATACACGGCTGGCCCATAGTAGGTAGTAATAGATAGTAATACATACTGTACTGTAGTCAGAAATAAACGTTACCAAAATAATAACGTTTAGGCAAATCACAGACGCGGATACTACCACGTCTCTCTGTCGTCTTGTTTACATCAGGGTCCCCCATTTTCAATTCATAATGACATACATGACATACAGGTAGACAGTACTGCTACTGTACATCTATACATTTATGACATATCAGTTTTGCAAATACAGTACTGTTTGTGATACAAAGTAGTACCTGACGCATCGCTACTGTACAGTAACTCCGCCGTCACAACCATTGAACTATTATAACTCTGTTACACCTATACACGGCTGGCCCATAGTAGGTAGTAATAGATAGTAATACATACTGTACTGTAGTCAGAAATAAACGTTACCAAAATAATAACGTTTAGGCAAATCACAGACGCGGATACTACCACGTCTCTCTGTTGTACCACGCAATAGGTTGAATCGTAGTGAGATAAGTTCGAGGTGTTTCATGTTTCATAAAAATACAAATTTCATAATATATTATAGCTTACTTGAATGAACAATCTCCCTCCCCACTTTACCAGCATATTTTAAATTCACAATAAAGTCTCTCTTGTCTCGCGCAGTCCCAACGTTGACAGTGGCTCGTGTTATTGAAACAAAGGCAGTGTTGAATGAGGAATCAATAGACCGCCGCCGCGCCGGGCGACTTTGCGCCTCCTGGCGGCATAAAACAGAACAGCAGCCTGGGTCACAATTAATTAAAACGACGTGATATAACCATGCGCACGTCGCGGCAAAGCGCCCAGGAATACTAAAAGCTTCATCTGTAGCTAGCAAGCTGCAGCCTGCTACAGTTAGAAGCTAACATTAGCCAGCAAGCTGCAGCCTGCTACAGTTAGAAGCTAATGTTGGAGGTCGTACCGAACGGTGTACGGTTCGAATGCGTACCGTTCGGTACGACCTCCACGGTTCGGGGCATGTGTGTATTGTTCGGTACACGGTTCGAATGCGTACCGTTCCACCCCTAGAGCACACAGATCATATTGCTTCTTGCACCTTATATTAAAAAAGCAATATGACCTGCCATACTGTATGTGTTCCAGTGTGTTCTTTGTGTCAGGTCTTTGTGAAGTTACCCACCTCTTGCTTCTATGTATCACTTCACTGTTTTCAGTCATATATTGCTACATATGTGTATAGCTGATTATTTTATTTGTTTCCCAACATTTCTTGGTGAAGGTGAATTCAAATGTATATATAATTTAATAATAATGTATAATATAATGTAAAGATTATAGTACTTGATACTTATTTTATACATCTCCAACACTCAACCTGCAGCGTTGAGTATGTGATTGCACCTCAGCCATGTTTATATACAGTTTAAATACAAGTAGGCCTACATGCTCCCTCTTATGTCATATTACTTAAAGGTAGAATCTGTAATTCTATATCAACCAGCAACCTCTAGGCAAAAGAGGCCAGCTTGGTATTGCACTCTGTTTACAGTTTTTGCTTTGGTCTGATGGGAGTTGAGTGGGGGGAGGGGTTGCTATTGCTGGCCAAGAGTGGTCTGGAGAAGTAAGTTATTAACACTATGATCGCCGCGGACGAGTTAAGACGTCATTCCGAGCCATGCTCATTCTGCCGAAGACGCCGTAACTCGTCTTTGATGTCAATATTTCAAAAATCTGTCATCGAAATCATATTTCCTTTCCGGAGCCCTGAGACACACTGGTGATCTCCTCTCAACTCTCTAGCGGTTCAAGAGCGCCATCTGGTGGCCGATCGGCAGATCGCCTACCGGATATTAACCTTTGAACCGGTAGTACTCATCCATATGTGGTCCGGCCACTCGCTATAGCTCCCGCGACTCCATCTTGAAACACTGGATAATAGATTGCTCGCCCTAACTCAATAAACAATGTTATTTGGACGTATATACTATTATACAACCTGGAAATGGATCGGGCATTTCTACATCCCATAATAGAAAAAAATCTGTTCCACGCTCACCTGCCAGCGGCGCGAGGAAGCCACGGTAAGATTCAGCGTTATTCTCTAACGTATTCTATACTAACTGATCTGATGAACATATGACCCACTCTGGATGAATCATCTAACGCTGCCCACGGAATTATAAACGCCCCCCCCGCCCATCCGGTCAACATCAGATGATGCCTAGAAACTTCTAGAAGTACGTGCAGTTGAAACTTTTTATCTCGCACAGATTCCTACCAAACTGTATTTGATCATCAATATAATGCATTTGGGGCTATAAATCATGTTCTGAAGAAAGCTGCAGAAAACAATAAAAACATACTTATACTTTAGACCATATTTTAGTATGAATATGTGAATGAAAAAGTTTAACGTTGCTACACCCTGAACAATACATATAGGACATTGAATGGGCCATAATAATGGCAGTTTAGCAATAGAATTTAAAAAGTTATAGCCCTGCAAAGAAGGGGAACTTCTCCATAGACAAATAGAGCTGGCGAGGGATGGTAAATTATGAATTTAACCCATGGCGATTAAAGTGTTAAACTCCAACTCACACTCTCACACAACTCACACCAGATAGTAAACAACGTGCAATACCAAGTGGGGCTCTTTTGCCTCAAGGTTGCTCTTTGATGCCATTACATATTCTACCTTTAAGTAGAACTCTATGAATGTCAAAACAGACAACATTTCAAAATGCATTTGCTTAGCCATTCCCATATTGATTTTATATTTTTCATGTATTTCTTTTTTTGGACATGAATAATGTCTGCATGTATTAGATATGAATATGTGTTTATAAATGAGGACCTACCTCATGCCAGCGCAGTGTTAGCAGAGGCAGGACCAGGTGACAGTGGGGACAGGTGCTGATCTTGTCTGAGTCGGGTTCTCCATCCCCCCAGGGCTCCCTGCTGGGCCTGGCTGAGAGAGAGGCTGCCTTCAAGGAACTGATCAATATTATAGTGCTGGCTTCCTCTCTGGAGAAATCACTCCTCATCTTCCTCCCTCAGATCTCCTCCAATTTCCCCTGTGCCGCTTCCAAGTAACCCGTTGAGGTGGAGGCGCACACCAGCTAGTTGTAGGATAGTAGGACGAGTCAATACTGAGTTATTTCATCTAGCCAAGGGTCTATATGAGTTTTATTTTGCATTAAACATTATGAATACGTTTACGAGAAAAGTCATACCTTTATCTGCCCAACAAGTCTATAAAGAACTTCATCCATGTCCAGGGACCATATTCAGAAGGTCTTTCAAAGTGGGAATACTGATCCAGAGTCAGCTTCAGTTAGATCGTTTGTTTAAATAAGGTCTTAATAATAATAATAAACGTTATTTGTATAGCACCTTTCATAAAATAATTGCATCTCGAATAAAAATCACATCGTTTTTCACATTAGGATCCAACATCCCAATAGGTCACCTTGTTAGGGTTTCAAGCACCAAGTGCAGAAACCCTAATGTTTCTTGTGTGAATTCAAGAAAGAAATGTCTCCTTCAGCATTGGTTTTGCAAATTCCTGTGAGATGGTAAATGGTAGCAACATGAACTTTGACCCATTGATTGGAAGTTGTGTGCAAATGGTCTCCAACAAATACTACCGATTGCTACCAAATTTGCTGTGGATCCTTATTGGATGGAGCTTTTTAAAGTTAGTATAGGGATTGTTGATATCTTTTTTAGTTTTCACAATATTAACCAATGAACTTCAAGAAGGTGTCGCTCAGCAGCGTCTATACTTTCCGTAGCCGCATTTCTGGCAGACGCTCTCTGCTTGGCCGACGCCAGTTTCTACACTGGTTAAGCTTAGGCAATCTTCGAAGTTGGTTAAGGTTAGGCAAGTTCTTTCGACGGTTAAGCTTAGGCACTCTTTCGAAGTTGGTTAAGGTTAGACTTTGTCTTAGAGCATGGCGATAGAACGGCAGTTAGTTTGCAGGCTGTTTGACGTGGAAATGGGCAAAGACACAGCTCGTCACGCTATTGGGCGCACATGTCACATGACCAGAAACGTCTGCCAGAAATGCGGCTACGGAAAGTATATAGACGCGGCTCAGCACATAAATAGATGCAAGTCAACAACCCTTTGGCCAATCATCACCAATGTTCAGGGCATGTCCAGATAACCAGAAATAGACGTTGAAAATCTCATTCAAATTGACAGCTAGGGGGCACTACAAATGCACAAATGGGCGTGGCAACACATTTTTCCTCCTAAACAACCAAATATGCTTGGATCATTATTGGATCAAGCTTATCAAATGTTGTATGCGGTGTGTTTATATCTTTTTTAGTTTTTAAGATATTAACCAATGAACTTCAAAAGGCGTGGCTCAGCACATACATTTATGTAAATCAACAACCGTTAGGCCAATCCTTACAAAATCCGCAGGATATGTCCAGTTAACGACCCCAAACATACCCTGCATTTATTTTCAAATTGACAACTAGGGGGCGCTACACATTTTTGAAAGGTCAGAAGTTATTTATCCACTGTCATTTCAGTGTTGGTGTATAGGCTATATAGTGTATTTCAATATAAGTTTAATTGATTAATGATATATTCGAAGGAATGCAGGTGTATAGCTATATCAAACAAAGGTCTGTCCCATTGTATACCATTAAAACAGATATGTAACAAATAAGAAATACAAATTCCACAGAAGGCATTAAATAATTATTATTTTCAATCATTTCATAATAATTGCATAATTGTGTTTGAATATCTGAGTAATTAAAGTAATTATACATTTGTCCAAAATAGCTGGTTCAGATATGGTTAATCCAGCTGCCCTGTGCATGCATGCGTGTGTGTTCCGGTGTGTGTGTGTGTAACCGTGTGTGCTAACCGCTAAACATTGAGGATAGTTGCATGCCAATTAAAGACCTCTGAACAGGTCCTGCATTACTATAGATTAATCCATATTCTTTATTTTTCCGACATCAAATGCATAATTTCTTATCGTACAAATATTGTCATATTTATTTTAATTTTGATTAAGTAATTAATTCCAAGGAGGCCTGTAGTGTTGACATGAAGGAATCACTATGAGAACACAGTCTGTCAAGTTAATACAATTTTCAATTAGTCAATCAATCATAAGTGTGCTCCTCAGCACTCTTAGGGGGCTTTCTCACTCACCATTCGGGGTCGAATCAGAGCCCGATCGCACCCAAAAAGGGTGTGTCCGTCCTAGTGAGAACGCTCCCCCCCAGTCCCCGGGGACGCTGATTCGCTCCAAACCTGGACCGCTGAAATAGGTGGTCTCGGGTGCGCGCCAGTGGGAGCGGGGGGCGTGGTGTGCGAGCTTGTACCAAAACACGGGAGAGGCTTCTGTATCAACTTGCTGACACACACAACGTCATTACTGTAATGCTTTCATGCTTGCTTGAATTTTGGGCAAATAAAAACATACAGCAACAACTGGACAATACCCACAAAAACTATATTTATGGGCAATTTGGCGAGTTCAGATAACTTCAGACCCCAACCAAACAAGCATGTTGAGCCTCACAGCTCAGTGGATGAAAACATGAAGCCACATTACAAGCACAAGACTGCCTAGCCCCTTCTGTGACTGCGATGTGCAAGCCAGGGGCTTTTGAATATGCAGTCACTCGCAGCTCCATAGTAGTCAGGCAAACTTGGACCACCAAACACTGCTTAAAAGCCCGAAATATATCAGATATAAAGCCCCTGGCTTGCACATCGCAGTCACGGAAGGGGCTAAAGACTTCCCTGGCTCGCATTAGGCCTGGCAACTTTTTTTCCAATTGCTATGTCTACTATACATTGGTTTCTTGTTCGAATGCATTTATTTCTATAGACCAGTGGTGCCCAACCAGTCGGCCGTGATCGACCGGTAGATCAATGACATTCAATATAATTGATGCGAGCAATGTTAGCTGCTAACTAGTAATAAATAGGCTAGCGTTAGCTTAGCGTTAACCCTGGAAAACGCTCAAAGCAGACTCCACGACACCAGTTCCATTTGTGAGGAAAGGGGGTGGGTTATATTGACAAGGCTTGACAACAGAGGTTCAAATATAACTTCATATTTATTGGTTATTTGTTTCTTTATATCGGGCATCCAGTTTCCACCACCGTGTGTTAAAACTCTTCCTGTGTTGACGTTTGAGCGTGACATCATCGGCTACGGCAAGCTTATACGCTCAAAATGCAAACCGTAAACAGAACCCGGAGCGCACCAAGACTGAGTGTGTACGCAAACTAGAGGGGGGAGAGGAAGGGGGGAAGTTCGCACCCAAGGACGGAACGAGGACGGAACGGAGCTGATTTGACCCCGAATGGCAGTGAGAAAGCCCCCTTAAATCTACTCTCAGCCACGCTCAAATCTGATCTCAGGAAAATTTGGGGAATCGCGCTACCAGCCCTAATATGTCTTAAATGGGCAGAAATCTGCCTAAGAGGAAATGTTTGGTCGTAAATCCGTTCGGGAATATTAATATTTTTTTTGTTTACAATAATAATAAAAAAATCATTATTTTTCATCTCTGTGTTATAATAATTTTCTATATATTTTTTAGAATTTTCTCCCTCTTCTCCTCACTCTCTCTAACACTCTGTCAGACTCACTGAGGCAGGCTGGCAGTCACTCTGTGCTCAGGCAGCATTATTTTGATTGACATTGAGTATTTGAGAAAATTTGAATAGGGCGGGTTGTCTTTTTCTCACGTCCACAACCCGTGTGGACTCCACAACCAATTATTAGCCAATAAGATTCGAGCTTAATAAAGGGGTTGGGTTAATGCCCTACGCCTTAACATGGGGCAGTCTGGCTGGCAAGCACTCTAGCGTCTTCAAATTTGCCACCCTGGGCCGCGTCTATGCTTTTACCAAACGGTTCGTGTTTCCGCGTTCCCGTTTTGCGCTCTGATTGGCCACGCACGTTTCTGGTCATGTGACATGTGCGCCCAATCGCATGACGTGCCCATTTCCGCCTCGACCAGCAGCAAACTACCTAACGCCTACGATCCACACTCTAACCTTAACCAACTTCGAAAGAGTGCCTAAGCTTAACCGGCGAAAGAACTTGCCGTCACACGATATCGCCCTGCTCTAAGACAAACTTTAACCTTAACCAACTTCGAAAGAGCGCCTAAGCTTAACCGTCCAAAGTACTTGCCGTCACACGATTGGGCGCACATGTCACATGACCAGAAACGTCAGTGGCCAATCAGAGTGCAAAATGGGAACGCGGAAACACGAACCGTTTGGTAAAAGCAATCAGGCCCCTGACGTAGAACGTTTCCACCTGACGTCTAACGTGACAACAACGTCTGAACGTCATCGCCTCGCCTCGCGGGCACCTTCGAATTCTCTAGTAGTATCAAACTGTCAATCAAACTGTCTGTCAGTGCCATTGTAAGAAAACAACTACCACCATAATGGCAGATCTAGATGTAGTCGATTATTTAGTCACTCATGACTTCACAAAATTGCCTTTTGAAAAACAATTAGACATCAAACGTAAAGGAAGGCCTACACCACAGCTGTGTATTGTTCAGCCAAGGGTTGTGAAGGGACAACGCTCATTCAATGCACAGAACTATACGCGAACCGAGTGGCTAACCGGTTCAGCTACCAGGGGACAGTTGTTCTGCTGGAGTTGCCTCCTCTTTGACAAAGCGCCAACTGCTGGTCCTGCTGGACGGAACAATCCCTGGTCCACCACAGGATATTCAGACCTCACCAATCTGTCCAGGTCCATTGACCGGCACGGAAAATCTAAATCGCACATCACTGCGAACCTGAAACTACAACTTATTGGTAAAGTCAGGATCGACAAGGCTCTTGCCCAGGCAGCAGTGTTTAGTGTTGAAAAACACAACGCCCAAGTAAAAAAAAACAGGGACATTTTGAGGAAGCTCTTAACGGCTGTTACATATTTGGGGAGGCAGGAACAGGCGTTCAGAGGACACAACGAGTCAGCAACAAGCCTCAACAGAGGGAATTTTGTAGAGCTAATCAATGCCTTTGCGGAGTTTGACACTGCCATGGCAGAACATCTAGGGTCCTCAACGGTGTTTACGGGTATGTCATCTACCATCCAAAATGAAATTATTAAAAGCATCGCAGACGTCATACAAAGAGATAGATGGTGAAATCAGTTCTGCACCATTTATATCTGTCCAAGTGGATGACACCACAGACATTTCATGCAAATGCCAGCTGTCGGTCATAGTACGCAGAGAGAAACGCAGCGGCAATCACTGCTGTTGTCATGGAAACCATAGGCAGATACAACCCAGCAGCCAAACTTATCTGTCAGACATATGATGGGGCAAGCTGTATGAGTGGGCAGCGAGGTGGTATCCAGGCTCTTGTGAAAACCCATTGTACATATGCCACTTTTATTCATTGTTATGCCCACTCAAAACCATCATTTTTCAGCCTCAAGATTTCAGGCTGTTATGGCCTGGCTCTGCCCATAAGCACTTTGAGTGACAGTCAGTCCACACAGTCTGCGAGAGAGAGAGAGAGAGAGAGAGAGAGAGAGAGAGAGAGAGAGAGAGGGGGGGGGGGGGGTGGGAGAGAGAGAGAGAGAGAGAGAGAGAGAGAGAGAGAGAGAGAGAGAGAGAGAGATAAGGCCCCCTCTCTCCCTCCCTCCCTCTCTCTTCCTTTCTTTTTTTCTTTCTTTCACTCTCTCCCTCTCCCGTTCGGGTGTGCCGCGCGGCAGGTCCCCCCCCCCCAAGTGCTCCCGAATGGGGGGGGGAGGGGGGGGGGACCTGCGTGCGGAGTGTTTGCACAGTGGTCTCTCTCTCTGTCTCTCCCTCTCACTCTCTCTCTGTCTCTGTCTCTCCCTCCCTCTCTCTCTCCCGCTATGTCTCTCTCTCTCTCCCTCCAGAGTGCATGCAGAGGTGGGTTTCACTCTGCCGCAGTATGAGGAAGTGGTTTCCACTCGCTGTGTAGTCAGTCTAGGTAGATTGTGGGCAGGCATTAGCTACAACCACAGAGCCAATCACATCACTGTCCGCTACCCAGAGCCCGAGTGACGTCACGACATGGCTCAAATCAGGATGGCCTAATTTACTGGAGCAGGAAATGGTCTGAGCTGAATCAGAGCAATCCGCCAATATGGTATTTAGACTAGTGCTGTCAGGCGATAAAAAAAATGTATCTAATTAATTACAGGATTTGTAATTAATTAATCTAATTGATCGCATTTTAATCGCATAACCATTTTATGCCTGATATTCTATATTCTATAATCATATTTCAAATTGCATGTGTCCGGATGGCAGAATTCAGTACTGTATCTACAAAACCTTGTGTTTAATCATCTTCCATCTATTAATTTGCTTAGATTTTTCAGGTCTGGTCAATTTGAGCATAGTGTTATTCACAGTCAAAGATAAAAAAAAATATTATTGATATTCTCATTTGGTTCATTACAATAGTTCATAGATTGTGTGTGTGTTTACAGAGATTGATTGACATTGTGCTCACAACAGAGGTGGATTTACATACAAGTGTTGTCAGCAGTTGGGACAGTGGGGGGAGAAGTCACATTCTTCTGTTATCCACTGAGAGCGACAAAAGAACATGTCTCCTTCAAGCAGCTGTAACTAGGAGGGTCTAGTTACAGGATTACAGCAGAAACTATATACTTTCAAATGGTTTAAAATACTTACATTAGTGTGAAACAAACTGCAGATATTTCCTGGTATATTGTACTTGTAATCTGAGCATAAGGATATGAAACAATGTTGTATATAGGAGAAGAATCATTGAAGTAGACAACTAAGCCTTGGTTGAATCAAGTTGGACATATTTTTAATGAGAACTAAGTATAAACTGATGGTAGATGGTCGGATAACTATAGCTAAGATTGTACACAAGAACAGGAAAATAGCGTTGGCAGCGGTATACGCCCCAAATTTGTACGAAGAGGGTTTCTTCACTACACTAACCAAAGCAATGTTAGACCTTCCCGATTACTCATTTATAATAGGTGCGGATTTTAATGCCATTTGGAATCCAAGGATGGACAAATCTTACCTCGCCTTTTCCAGCGAACAAAAGAATTAATCTAATGCATTAAAGGATTGGTCGAAGATTACAGGCGTAAATGACTTATGGCGATCACTTAATCCCACAACCCGAAAGTACTCTTGTCGATCTGCGAGACATAGCACATTATCCAGAATAGATTATGTCTTTGCATCCCCGAGACTATTTGATAACTATGAAGTGGAAATGATACCCAATGCACTATCAGATCACTGTTATTTACTCCTAAAAGGAACATTTGGTATACTATCTTCCCGAGCCCCAAGATGGCGATTTAACTCGATGCTGCTTAATAACAAGGAATTCATTACACAACTCAAAGAAGCTCTTATAGTATTCCTACGGGAGGATGCAAACTCGGTGCAAGACCCCAGAATAATATGGATGTCGGTAAAGGGAATGATCAAGGATTGCACTGATAGCTTTTCCTCCAAAATGTGCAAGAATCGATGCACAAAACTGGCTGAACTGGAAACGCTTTACTCAACGTTATTTAATTCTTTACAATACAACAACTCAACTCGACTAGAAAATCAAGTTAAGGTACTAAAAAAAGAGATCAATGCCATATACAGACAACAATCGGAAATACAAATACGTAGCACAAGACAACAGCAGTACTCCCAAGGTTCTAAACCTAGTCACCTATTAGCCATGCGATTAAGAATGAATGCAAAATTTGCAGATATAACTACCATTAGAGCACAACAAGTACTTGAAACAGACCCGGAAAAAATAAACGTGACATTCAAAGAATTCTACTCCAACTTATATAAATCAGAAACGACCTTCGATCAAAACAAAATGGACACATATCTTAATCAAATGATTCTCCCTAAACTTTCAGAGGATGACGCTAAACAGTTAGAAACACCGATCATACTAGAGGAACTCAAGAAGGCCATATCCGAAATGCAAAGTGGTAAGGCTCCTGGAAGAGACGGTATCCCACCAGAAAGTTGGGACATAATTGGACCCTTATTACTAAATATGATCTTACACTCAGTCAAGGAGGGGAACTTCCATAAGAACGACAATATTGCACTCATAACAGTCCTTCTCAAAAAAGACAAAGACCCCACCGAGTGCGGTAGTTACAGACCCTTAAGCCTCCTCGGAACCGATATCAAACTGTACTATAAGGTATTAGCCATCAGATTACAAAAGCATATGACGTCTTTAGTTCATCCGGACCAAACTGGCTTCATAAGAGGCCGCCTGATCACTGATAACATAAGACGAATACTGCACGTACTAGATGCCGACAAGGACGACACCATACCTAAGGCGATGCTGTCCCTGGATGCAATGAACGCTTTTGACAGGCTGGGATGGTCGTATCTATGGGCAGTATTAGAGAAGATGGGGTTAGGTAAAGGTTTCATTGATATGATTAAAGTAGTATACAAAGACCCATCGGCCATGATTACAACAGGTATAATCACCTCCGGAATCTTTCCGGTATCACGCTCAGCTAGACAGGGTTGCCCTCTTAGTCCCGGACTATTCGATCTATCATTAGAACCTTTAGCACAATATATAAGAGAATCCCAATCCATAGAATCAATCGTAATCAAGGGCACACAACATAAAATTTGTTTATATGCGGACGACGTAATACTGTTCATGCAAAACCCCAACACCACACTGCCTCATCTGCTCAAGTTGATTGAGAACTTTGGAGATTTATCGGGATTCAAGATAAATTGGCCGAAGTCGGCTTTCCTTCCACTTAACGCCCCTGCAAAAAAAGATATAACCCTCCCAGGAGAGATACCTATGGTAAAACATTTTAGATGTTTGGGAGTGGAAATATTCCCCACCATAAGACAAACGGTGAAGCACAATTACACAAATCCAAAACAAAATCAAAGACGACCTTGATAGGTGGGCAAAACTTAAAAACTCAGTACAGGCACGGATATCAATAGTTAAGATGGACGTACTACCTAGAATCAACTTCTTCAGCTCAATGCTACCGTTACCCCCTCCAGAGGGTTACTGGAAAAGATTACACTCCTCCACATACAAATTTATTTGGAATAACAAACCACCACGTATAAAAAGATCCACCGCACAGAGAAATAAAGCAGACGGTGGCATGGCATTTCCAGATTTTTTCCACTATTTTAAGGCGTACACATTAAGACCATTGACAACATGGTTTGATCCCCAAGCATTAGTATCCTGGAGAAAATTAGAAGAAAACATAGTAGCCCCACATAGACTGAAGGACATAGCATACACTAAACTACCAATCAAGCATTGCGAACGGAAATTTGGCCCCATAATTACTCATGCGATCCGGATATGGCGTGAAACACAAAAAAAATATCCTAACCCACATAAATGGCACAATCATACTCCCTTATTCAATAACAATGCACTCTTGATTGAAAAATGACCTATAAGATTCCCTATATGGGAAAAGCAAGGCATACACTCATTAGGGGATGTTTTTAACAAACAGGGTTTCTGTAGTTATGAAGAAATACAGAAGAAATTTTATCTCACTAAGTCCACACATCTTTTTTACTTACAGTTATTGTTATGTTTGAAGACTCAAGGTGTTCCATTAACGAAACCAATTGAACACCACAGATACCACAAATTCTTCTATGAAAGAGAGACATCAAGAGGTTTTGTTTCAGATTTTTATCATCAATTACTAACGTCCTCATATGAAACCCTCCACCTAGACTCTGTCTGGAGGAGGGATATACCAGACCTGGAAAGTGATTGGCAAGAAGCCTGGGCAAATGTTCGACTCACATCAAGGAACCCGGACCATCAACAAATCAATCTTAACTATAGTTCAGCACGTCTTCTGAGAGGACGCTGGCGTTTGATGTCGCCGCTTCTCAGTCGCTCCACTGAGTTAACGTTCCTTCCCTTACTAAACATTTTTTGTCTGGGCTACTAACGTTAGATTCAGATCTTTTTTACTTTGCCATAACAGTGTGATAATTTTCATTTATCCGGTTTTTGTGTTTACTCACCCTCTCTGCTGATCAGCTGGGCTAGTGTTTGCTACATGTCCGCTGTCAGCGTCAGCTGTTTGCATCGTTAGCCCCGTTGTCAAACTAGCCAGCCGGCTTCCCTCTACTCCTGGGTTTTCGGTTTGGATCATCTTTTTTCCATCACATGTTTTTCCCCAACTGGATTAACTCTCTACATGTACCTGGATTGTTCGTGAGTTCTGATCACTCCACCGCAGTGTGCTGTTGTCCGAGGCTGGATTCGTTGTGTGTGGCTGGTCGTTAGCCGGTTAGCTGCTCCGGTCGATATGCTAACATACTCCTCTCACCAACTTCGGAGCTTTTTCAACGCAGCTGCGCCAATCTGGCTGGATACCATCAGATCACTCGGACTCCTTCAACGCCCCCGCTATATACATCGAGCATCCCGCTACAAACTCATCTGCACAGATTCCACTATTCCAGTGGTAGTATCTGCTCTGCGCTTCCGTGTTGTTCATCAACATCATCACAACACACCTCACGTGCGCACCAGCTGTCTGAAGCCCCTGGCCTGCTCAGACAGTAGCACCCCTCCCACTCTGCCTGTCTCCTCCACAGCCACGTTCATGCTGCTCAATACTCGCTCCCTCAATAACAAGGCACTACTCATCCATGATATCATCACTGAAAGAAAACTGGATTTTTTATGTTTGACTGAAACATGGCAAAATAAACAGGATTTCATCACACTAAACCAAGCTACACCCCCTGGTTACATCTACCTCCAGAAACCGCGCTCCACGGGCCGTGGCGGCGGGCTGGCTGTCATTCATCGTACAGACTTCCAGGTCAAGGAGATCCCCACTCCTGATCTCACATCATTCGAATGCATTACATTCTCTCTCTCCGGATCTCCTGAACCTCAACCTCAATTCGCCCTGATTTACCGCCCCCCCAAAGCCTCCACCACCTTCCTGTCAGAGCTAACCGAGCTCCTGTCCTCCTTCTGCTCCAGGTCCCTCACCACCTATCTGCTCGGAGATTTCAACATTCATGTTGACTCCACCAACTGCAACTTTGCCGCTGATTTCCTGTCGCTTCTGGACTGCCTCAGCATCACGCAGCATGTCCAGGGCCCCACCCACTCCAAAGGTCACACTCTGGATCTGGTCTGCTCCACCGGTAACCCCCCCTCCCACCTGCAGTGTCTAGACCTTGCGGTATCTGACCACCATGCCATTCTTTTCACTGTCCCTATCCCCCCGCCCAGGCAGCGCCCAACGCGCACCCTCACATTCAGGGACACCAAGTCAGTGTGTGCATCAGCCCTATCTGACCTCATCACTACCCACATGGCCCCGGTTCCCTCCGATACCTCCCCGGACACCTTAGCGGCCTGTTACAATGCCGCCCTCTCCCTCAGCCTGGACTCTCTGGCGCCCCTCAGAAGCCGGAATGTGTCCTTTCCTCGCCCTGCCCCATGGTTTACCTCTGACCTCCGCTCTATGAAAAGAGTGGGTCGACGACTGGAGCGACTCTCCAGGCGATCTGGCCTCACCGTCCACCGTCTGGCCTTCGTCGACCACGTGAGGTCCTACAGAGAGGCTCTCTCCAAGACTAGGACCGCGTACTACTCCACCCTCATCACCTCACAGCAAAATAACCCCAGATCGCTTTTCTCAACCATAAATCGTCTCCTCCGCCCTCTCACTGCCTCCCACACTGATGCTCCTGACCTCTGCTCTAAGTTTCTGGACTTTTTCCAGGCTAAAGTGACTTCCATCCACCAACAACTCATGGTGCCCGCCCCCTCCCCTCCTCACTTACCCCTGACGCCGGACTACATGCTCCCAGCTACATCCCTCCATCCCCAGTGCTCTCTCTCCTCCTTCTCCCCAGTGGATGTTCCGCTGGTCATGAAGCTGGTTACCAGAGCCAAAGCTTCCACCTGCTCCCTCGACCCCATGCCTACGGTACTGGTCAAGGCCTGCCTTCCTACCCTCTGCCCCATCATAACGGACATCATCAACTCCTCTCTGTCATCTGGAATAGTTCCCTCCTGTTTCAAAACCGCCTCCATCACTCCCATCCTAAAAAAGCCTGGTTTGGACCCTGAGGTGCTGGACAACTACCGGCCGATCTCCAACCTTCCTTTCCTAAGCAAAACCTTGGAAAGGGCAGTCGCCGCCCAGCTTCATCAACATCTGTCCAACCATGAGCTCTACGAACCCCTTCAGTCAGCCTACCGAGCACATCACAGCACAGAGACCGCCCTCATCAAGATCACTAATGACCTCCTCCTTGCTGCAGATTCCGGACACATCAGCCTCCTCATCCTTCTCGACCTCTCCGCGGCGTTCGACACAATATCCCACTCAGTCCTCCTCAAATGCCTCTCCGACAACCTAGGCATCACCGGTACAGCTCTGTCATGGTTTCATTCATATCTCACAAATAGATCTCAGTTTGTCAGCGTCAGCGGCTCATCCTCCCCCCCGGCCCCAGTCAACCACGGTGTCCCCCAGGGCTCTGTGCTGGGTCCCCTACTATTCACCATTTACATGCTCCCCCTCGGTCAGATTATACGTCACCACGGACTCAACTTTCACTGTTATGCAGATGATACTCAGCTCTACATCAGCACCTCACCATCATCCCAGCTCCCCCCACAGTCTATAGTCAACTGCCTCCACGCTATAAAAACCTGGATGGCAACCAAATTACTTAAACTCAACAGCAAAAAGACAGAGCTCATGGTTGTGGCCCCCAAGGCACTGCTCGGGAAGGTTGGAGATCTCCTCCTCCACGTTGACGGCTGTTCCATCTCCCCGTCTCTCGAAGTCCGTAACCTGGGCGTCACCCTTGACTCCACACTTTCATTTCACTCCCACATCAAATCTGTCACCAATTCTGCCTTCTACCACCTCAGGAACATCTCCCGTCTCCGACCCTCACTCTCAGACTCTGTGGCGGAGACCCTGATCCACTCATTTGTCACCTCCCGGTTGGACTACTGTAATGGAGTCCTGTTCGGGGTACCCAGCAAAGCCCTGGACAGGCTCCAGTATGTCCAGAACTCAGCTGCCAGGGTTCTCACTCACACCAAGCCCTGGCAGCACATCACCCCCACCCTCATCCATCTCCACTGGCTTCCAGTCAGGTTCCGCATCACCTTCAAACTCCTGCTCCTCACCTACAAATCCCTCCATGCCCTCGCCCCCCGGTACCTGTCTGATCTCCTCCACCAGTACACTCCATCCCGGAACCTACGATCCTCTGATCTAGGTCTCCTCTCCATCCCTCGCACCAGGTTACGGACTTTTGGGGACAGAGCCTTCAGCGTGGCGTCCCCTACCCTCTGGAACTCTCTCCCCCCCGAAATCCGCAACGCCCCAACCCTGGACACCTTAAAATCCGCTCTAAAAACACACCTCTTCACCAAGGCTTTCCCCATCAGTTAGTTTTAGATTAAATTAGGTCCATTATCCCCTACTTTCCCTCATCCCCTCTTCCCCCTCCCCCCCTACTTTCCTTGCCCTATTTTTTGTCCTGATTGTAAAGCGACCTTGGGTTCTATGAAAGGCGCTATATAAATTTGATTTATTATTATTATTATTATTATATTCACAGGACATACTTGACTCCTATAAGACTGAAAAAAATGGGTCTTATACAAGACTCCAAATGTTCTTTATGTACAAATGGGGACGAGGGGACATTTATGCACATGTACTGGGACTGCCCACCAGTTAAGATATTCTGGAAAGAGGTGACCCAGCAATTATCAAATCTCTTAACTTGGAATATACCTGTACACCCCTCTGTATTACTGCTGAATGATGTTTTTGAGTGTGCAGTACATCCACAGCTAAAGAGATTGGTTTAATCGGGTATCACAGTGGCTAAAAAGCTGATAGCATCACGATGGTTCCAACCAAAAAATTTTTGCCGAAAGGTCTGGATTATTACATATCTCGATGTGATCTATCAAGAAATATCGACAGCAAGAATTTTGGGTCTCAATGAATCCAAAATGACATTGTGGTTAGAAGTGGTGGAGAAAATAAAAGCTAGCATATAATGGTAATGTCTGGTTAGGAGCGAGGGAAAATGGATGGATTATCCAATGGGGGGTCCGGGAGGGGGGGGGGGGTACGAGCTGGAGCATATGTGTGTAGGTTTTTAGATAACAGGTATTAAGGGTATATCCTATATATGACAATTAACTAAAATGTGATTTCATTTGATGTTTCAAGTTTCAAGTTCAAGTTTCTTTAATAGTTGTCATACAGAAGTACAGAATACTTTCATACAAAATGCTTCTTACTGTTACGCTCCAGAGACTGTGCTAGACAAGATAGTATCAAATAACATAGTATAGCATGTAATTTAGAAGAAGAAAATGAGGTCACAGTGTTCGGTATAGACATATGTACAATGTTCTGAGTTACCATATAATATACAATACTATGCAGTGTACTAATGTACAGTACTATATAGTGCAAAGCAGAAATGGGATGAGGTACAATTTAGGTACAATTTACAGTAAGGTGTACGAGTTGTAGTGCAATCCTTCATCAATAAATATAAAGTGTGGGGAGTGGGTGCTACAGTGTGTTTGTTTAAAGTGGGTGTGTGCTATAAAGTGTGTGGAGTGGGTGCTACAGTGTGTTTGTTTAAAGTGAGTGTGTGCGTGTGGATGTGTGTGCTATGTGCGTTTGGTGGTTGTTGTTGTGTAGTGTTCATTGTTCGTTTAGCAGCCTGATGGCCTGGGGATAGAAGCTTCTTCTGAGTCTTTCTGTGCTCGCCTTGAGACTCCGGTATCGCTTGCCTGACCGCAGCAGTTCAAAGAGGCAGTTGTTCGGGTGACTGGAGTCTTTAATGATTCTCTTAGCCTTGCCCTTGCAACGCTTGTTGTAAATGTTCTGGAGGGTGGGGAGCCCCCCTCCAATTGTGCGTTCGGCTGAACGTGTCACTCTTTGTAGTCTGCTTCGGTCTTGTGCAGTGCTATTCCCAAACCAGGAGGTGATGTTGCCAGTCAAGATGCTCTCTATTGTACATGAGTAGAAGTTCCTAAGGATCTTCTGACTGACTTGGAACTTCCTTAGGCGCCTGAGGAAGTAGAGGCGTTGTCGTGCCTTCTTCACAACACTGTCAATGTGTGTGGTCCATGTCAAGTCCTCGGATATGTAGGCTCCGAGGTACTTAAAGCTGTTGACTCTCTCAACCGGTGCCCTGTCGATGCTGAGGGGGCTGTAGTCCTTGACCCCCAACCTCCTGAGGTCCACAATCATCTCCTTTGTTTTGCTGACGTTCAGGGAGAGGCTGTTTTCCTGGCACCATCCCGCCAGGACCTTGACCTCTTCCAGGTAGGCCCTCTCGTCGTTGGCAGAGATCAGGCCCACCACCACTGTGTCGTCAGCAAATTTGATGATTGTATTGCTACTCCGCTGAGCCACACAGTCGTGTGTGTACAGGGAGTAGAGGAGGGGACTCAGAACACAGCCCTGGGGGGCCCCTATGTTGAGGGTGATGGATGAGGAGGTGCAGTTGCCTGCTCTCACCACCTGGGGTCTGCCAGTCAGGAAGCACTGTCAACTAATGCTTGTATATCTTATCGTGTGTTGTCATGTTTGTTTATGTGTTTGTTTAAAAAATAATAAAAAAATAAAATACAAAAAAACTGTTAGTAGATATTAACTTAAGCTAAAAGGAATGATTACAATGCTATAAAACTAGGCTGAATGAGACAAACAGTGATTCTCATCTAGAACCAAATGCTTGTGAGACAAAAATAGAATGTATGTGTTTAGGGAATTAAGCAGAATTCTACCATGAATGTTTTGAGACTTAATACCAAAAGTATTAAGTCTATTTCTTACTAGTTATATTAATTTGATTTGAAACAATGAAAAATGAAGCAGTTGGGCTAAGTCCCACCTCCCTTGAGATTTGAACTGTGAATGCTGGTGATTAGATGAAACAATTTGTGTGAGGTCACTGATGACCTCACATGGAGAGTTTTCAGCTGATTGATAAAAGGGGGGTGTGGGAAACACAAGGGACACACGCTTTTTGGAACCATCCATGCACAGGAAACGGCCAGAGGAACTGCTTGAGCTGAGAACGAGAAAACAATCTCTTTGTCCCTAGGAGAAGCCAGATCATCAAACACCAGAAGACCATTCTTTTTAATTGTATTTGATTAGTCTAGTATTAATGACAAACGGCATAGTGTTTGAAATCATTGATATTATTGCATATATTCCTTTTCCATTGAACCAGATCATCCTTGTTCATTGTTGGACTTCGAAATAAAAACGGATCTGAACATTAGAACCTTCTCTCCTCCTCATTGCTGCTTTTTCCTGGGCCGTCCTACAAGACCGTGTTGGTCTTATTATTAGTAATAGGTTTTAAGGTGAATATAGAACACAACGCAGAGTAGATTAGATAGAGGATTTTAAGGGAAAATCCTTATTCCCTATTACGATAAATGGTGCCATTTGACGCTAGCTGGAACGTAAATTTTTCGGCATACGAGCAAGGGGTTCGTGACTCTACAGCGCCGGATGATCTGGACCACACCACGGGACATTCTACAATTCTACGTGGGTCATGTGAGTGACAGACACAAGGCGATTATGCCGACAACGAGGCGTCCAGGTGGGATGGGGTTGCTGAGAACGCCCGCCGGAGCTCCGTGTGTGTCGCGGGGATCTCGGTGGGCGCAATGATGGTGACGGGGATGCGTAACGTACGATATCATATTGTGGAGAGTCAATTTAAAGCGGGGATGTCCAGGACATCCCTCTGTAATTGATGGGACCGTGCTGCGCTGGGTGAATGGCATCTGATCGCCAAATCATCTATGCGTTTGAGAAGTACGGTAGTATACACCCTGGATCAACAGACAGGCCATGTCTTTCAGGGGTGTATAGGTATGATGAGTTATTTTTTTCGTGTACTGTACGGTGAGTGGGGTATGAGAGTGTGTGACTGCTGGGGTAACATCAGGCCTCCGCCGACTGCCGCATCTCAAAGCGGCAGAAAGCGGGTGCATCGAATGTCGGCATGAACGCAATGGGTCTTCCAGGCTTCAATCCAACACTGTACAAATCGCGAGATCAGGTAGTTATGTAGAAAAGCGCCAATATGATAAAGTTCGTTACGGGTCGTGGGATATTGGAATGGTGGAAAAATAGACGTACGAGAGGGGCCTTCCGAGGCGAGCATGTAAGCTTTTGAAAATGCCAACCGGACTAGCCGATGCCGGTGTTCTACAGACAGGGATTTTCTCTGGGGGGTATCAGCTGTCCTAGCCATAATCTATCCGTTATTGAGGTTTGATTATGGGGTTGCGGGGTTGCCTGTTGACCATGAGAAGGTTGATTCAAGAAGGCAATGGTCAGCAAAGATCCCAATAGGGCGTGCTCGCTTCGGCGTCTGTTTCACTATTTTACGCCGCGACAAACAGGTACAGTAAGCTCTTAGCAACAATCGTTTAATTTAGGCTGTTTACTATGTAAATGTTCATTGCATGTATTGTAATACGGACGCTCTTAGCGCGATAGAAATGTGTGCGGGGAAACTATTGAAGAAAGTAATGATGCGGGGCAATGCTAATGCTAAGCTAGGATAATTCTGGAGCTAACGGCGGAGCTATCGGCTAGCTAAAGGTCAAGATAGTCTTTTCGAAAACGGAAGACAACAAAGACATTGAACCGGAAGTTGTTCTAAGCAAAAGCTAGAACAATGGCGGATGCTAACGACTGGTCAGGTTTGGAGTTCAAACTATCAATCACTTATCCGGTGTCAACAGAGGTTGACCCGGAAGTTGTTCGCGTATTAAATGTTTTTATATTTTTAATCTATAAATATAGCGCTTACGTTGGATTAAAGTCCAGTTAATGGGTGACGTCATTATAACGCTGCCGTCGCGGCCTGCTATAGATGCTCGGTGAACGGAATAGACTGCCGTTTACGCTCGGAGCATATGCTAAGCTAGGCTGGCTATAGTGCTAAGCTAGGCTGCAAGCTAACGAGCGGTGCTGGGAGCTAATATAGGCTACTGCGACTACTGTTATTAGATGGCGGACGATATAGCATGCAGCGGTGCTACATGCTGCTGGGACTATTCGATGCTGATATTGTGAATGAGTGATATTGTTGTGTGGAGGGTATGTCAATGATATTAATGCGTCGTGTGTGTGTGTATTGCAGTGTGATTGTGTACTTTCAATGTTGTTTGGCAATGTGATTATGGTTAAGAATATTTGATGGGCCGTACAAAAGGCCCGCGCATGCGTACTAGGTTGTGAGTGAAATGTGTGTGGAGGATGAAAGCCGTGAGCAGTATAGATGGTATGTGGTTAGGAATACACTAGGGGGCGGTAGAGCTATACATGGGCTCCCGTTCTAGATTAGACTTAATTCTTCACATATCGTGTTATGTTCATGAGGTCTTATCTTTTGAGTTATGATGGCTATATTACATTGATAGTAGGTTGGATTGATGAGTGGTAATGGTGCTTGATAATGTTGCTGCTCTTAAGTGGCTGACTGCAAGACCTCACAGGGGGTGGGGAGGGTCTTCCGGGGTATGAGGATTCTGGAGATTGTGGTTTCATGTTAAGAGACCACGTAGGTTTGACGTTTCGTGATGGTTGGCTGCGTGATGACGCACTTGTTGTAAAATGGGGAAGACACCTCCTATGGGACGTTGTGGGTATGATAGTGTGATAAGTGTGATGTTAGGACATTACAGAAGAGGGCGATGTTGCCTCTTATGTTTTAAGTCACAGGCTTTTTTCTTTTTCCTTACTCCCCCCCTCTCCCTCCGTCTCTCTCTTTACCCCCCTCTCCCTCCACTCCCTCCCTCCCTCCTCCTTCCCTCCATCTTCCAACATCCCTCACTCCCTCCCTCTTCCCTCCTCCTCCTCCCCCTTTCCTTCACTCCCTCCCTCTCCTCTTCCCTCCTCCTCCTCCCCCTTTCCTTCACTCCCTTCCTCTCCTCTTCCCTCCCTCTTCCTCTTCCCTCCCTCTCACTCCCTCCCTCTCCTCTTCCTCTTCCCTCCCTCTTCTTCCCCACACACCCTCCCTCCCTCAATCCCTCCCTCTTTCTCCCTTTCACTCCCTCCTTCCCTCTCTTTTCTTCCCTCCCTCTTTCTCACTCCCTCCCTCCCTCCCTCTCTCCTTCCATAAGTGGGGTTACTTCATTTAGTCAGTATGTTGTTTACCCCCCCCTCCCCAATGTACCTTCCTTAATTCACTTAGGGATAGTGTTCTGTACCCCCCCCTCCCCAATGTAACTCCCTTAATTCACTTGTCTATGATGGTGTTTGCCCCCACGCCCCATGGATTCCTCTCACTCATTTATCCTTGTTTGTGGTGCCCCCCCCCCCCCCCCCCCTCTTTCCTTATTTTTAAAATTGGTGTTAATGAATGAGGTTTTGGGCTTGGCTCTATATCTGTTCTAGGCAGTTATGGCCGGGTTTTGAGTACTGGGGATGTTGATTCAGGGAATGGGGCAAGCATTGTTAGGTTGATAGTATTGCGTTTAGAGTGGTTAGAGCAATGTGATAGGTAAATTTGGAGGAGCACAGGTGTGCATTAGGGAGTGCGATGAGGTACAGTAGTATGCGCTCTCTCTTTCTCTTGCCCTTCCTTCTCCTTCTCTCTCTCCCTCTCCAGTGATTGAGTTCAGTATGCCTGGTGGCTCATGCGGGCAGGGCCGCCTCAGGGGGTGTGCGAGCAGTGCGGTCGCACAGGGCCTCGCGGGAAGGGGGGGCTCGCAAAAAAAAAAAAAAAAAAAAAAAAAAAATTATTTATTATAAATTTTTTTTTTATTATTATTTTTATTTTTTTTTGCGATGCCCCCCTTCCCGCGAGGCCCTTTTTCATCACAGACCTAAAATCTAGTTTTGCTTATATGCTTATATATTTCACATTAGACACGTTTGTAGAATGTGTCTGACTTGTTCCTGGGTCTGCAGACATACTCACTATTGGATCTCTGGGGCTCTGCAGCAGACATACTATTGGTTTCAACAAAGGGAGTGGTTACTTACATCATTTGTAGTACGCCGGCGTGAGTCAGCTGTGTTTGACTATTTCACGCGTGCAGCTTTTGACTATTATGCTTAGTTATGCCAGCCAAGACGAAGAGGTCGGTCATTATCAGTCGGTCGGTCACCAAGGAACGTTGACGAAAGGCCTCTCGCTGGCGGGACAAATGGCCGGAGCCTTGTCATGGTGCAGTCGGGATATAGCCATGATGATGTCGGCTAGTAGCTAGCTTAGCTAAAGGCTAACTAGCGTTAGCTAACCTAGAGACAGCGCATGCAGCCAAGATGAAGAGGATGGTCGTTTGGCAGATGAACTTCGTCAACTCCACGCGGTTGTCTCCATCCTCTTGGACGTTTGGTGAGTTTTTAACCTATTCTATTAACTCTATTCTATTCCCGCGGTGGACATCTCTCTCTCTCTCTCTCTCTCTCTCTCTCTCTCTGGAGCTAAACTGGCCGACTAGCTGTTGTAGTACTACTAGTAGCTAACGGTGTGTGGCCTGGTGTCAGCACCTGTATGTAGCCGCATAGCTTGCTTCTGCGTTAGCTAATGGTTAGCGATAGCCTGGTTGAGCTAACTGTTAGCCAGTTAGCTGTTTAGCTACGACGTTAGCTGCCGGCTGCGCTCGGCTGGGAACGTTCGTTTGATGCTATCAGTTAGCCGTGAGAATAGCAGGGGGTTCTGGCACTCTGACTACGACATCATCTTTGACAGAAGATGTAGTCGGGCCTGCACCATGACAAGGCTCTGGCCATAGCTTATTTTTGTCCCGCCAGCGAGAGGCCTTTCGTCAACGTGGAGACCTGTGTTGCGGCCTTACGCCCTGCGTTCCTTGGTGCAGGTAAGATTAATGAAGATGTCATGACATTACCCCACTCTTCCTTCCTTCCCCTCCCGAATGTTTTGTTAATAACAATGTTTTTTTCCAGGCAAAACATATGTTACTTCACAACATTTGGAGATACGACATGTGCTGTGTGTGAATTCATTGTCTTGGTCGTTTGTGTAGCTTGGGTAGCGTTGGGCCGTTGGCCAAAGCTGTGTGTGGCCTGGTGTCAGTAGCCTACCTGGCTAGCCTTTAGCTGTCGGCCATTGGCTCCTTGCTGCTTTGTTTTCTCTGGTATAGACCCTCTTCTCTTTGGATTTAAGTGTTGATCTTTGTCCTTTTGGATCTATGTATATTCATGTTGCCTTTGTGAAGTTATTTTTTCCTTCTGTTTTGTTCTTTCATTAAAAGTTGAATATCCTTTAGGGGGTCATCTTTGCTTATCTCTCTCATACATGCTCTCTCTCTAACACACATGCTCTCTCTCTCTCTCTCTCTCTTTCTAACACACACAGTCTGCCTATGGCGGCCTTTCTCGATGGCTAGGCTGTGCTCGCTGAGTCTGTACCTAGTCAAGGATCTTCAGTCACAGTGCTCAGGTATTCTGCCACTGTGTACTCTCGGTTTAGGGCCAAATAGCATTTCAATTTCTTTCCAATGTGTCTCTCTCTCTGTACACTGTATATTGACTGTAGAACGGGAGCTCTCTCTCGCTCTCTCTTGCTATATGTTGACTGTATCATGCCCAGCCTCGGGCAGCGCTATTATTTACGAATATGTTGACTGTATGAAGATGATGTAAAAATAGGGGGCTCGCGTTTAAATCTCGCACAGGGCCTCGCATTTCTCCCAGGCGGCCCTGCATGCGGGTTATGTATACAGTTGAGTTAAGACTAGGTTAAGTATGCAAGTTTACAATGATACGAGCTCTCTACGCTCTCTCTTTCTCTCCTGTTCTCCTGTTTGGTGGTTGCCTTTACAAGAGGCTTGGGAGGGCGGTTAGGTGGCCGAGCGGAGATTGCGTTCGTCACCAGCCCCGGAGCTGTGAGCTGGATTCGCCTGTTCGAATCCAGCTCACAGCTCCGGGGTTGTCACCAGCTTGGCTGGCCGTCTGCACTAATACAATTGGCTGTATTAGAGGGTGGGAGAAGCTGGCGGGGTGGGTCCGGGTCGTTCTAAACAGCGACTCCTACAGTTCGGTCGGGGCGCCTGCTAAGCGCGGATAGGACTCGAGGGGGATAGTGTGGTCCTCCCACACGCTACGCCCTCTCGATGAGAATCCGCGCTGCCAGGTGAAAAGAAGCAGTGATTGGCTGGACGTGTGTCGGAGGAAGCACGTGGTAGCCTCCACTCTCCCAGATGATCTGACTGTGGGGGGTAAGTGCGCAGCGACCAGGAAGGGACTGGGAATTGGCATACGACTAACATTGGGATGGGAGAAAATCGGAGGAAAATGGAGGGGGAAAAAGAAAAAAAAAAAAAAAAAAAAGAGGCTTGGGAGTATGGTGTGACCTGGTTTGTTTGTTTATTGGTGTCTCCTGTTTATATACTGGATTAAGTGATGCGGGATAAGTTGTAGATTAATTCTGGTTCTGGGTTAAGGGTATATAGTGTGTATTTTTTGTGTTTGGAACGGGTTACTAATCCCCCCCTCTCGTAGTGGGGATTGTGTTTTCCTATTTAAAATGCCGATCTTCTCAATTTTTAGCTTAGGTTTGTGTATTATTTTTGTAGGGGAAGATGTGTGGTAGTAGCGGTTGAGGGATGCATTTGGAAAAGCGTTAGGCTTTATGCCATGTTGGGTGTGAGTTGATTTTAGTTCAGGTTCAAGTGGACATGGTTGATTCTGGTGCCGGTTTAAGTGGGCATGGTGTATATTTTTTCATTTAGACAAGGTGCTAGCTCCATACTCACTTCTGATTTTTAGCATAGGTTGTGCAGGGAAGTGTTGTTATGGCAGATGTGGGAGTCAGGGAGCCGGGTAGATGCTGCCCGTCTGAAGTACGTGTATGGTGGGACGATATTGGTGATATTCCTTATAAAGGGGGCCGAGGTCTTTCGTTCAGGTTCGAAACTGTGGCGGAAATGCTTTGGGCTGAGTGGTGGCAGGTCTTTGGAGGTCAAGGATCTGTGCGAATATTGCTGTAGCATGGTGCTGGGGTCTATGGTTTATAACATGGACAGCTGGACACTGTGCAACGCACAGGGATTCAGTGGTATAAGCCACTGAAGAGTCATTTTTCCTCGTGAGATGTTGGTGGATGTAGTCCACACCGAATTGTTTTGGTGTTGAGGGGGAGATGTGGTTAGTAATCATGTGAATACTGTTATGTAAAGTGTGATGTAAGCAAGGAATACATTTTAGACTTTCTCAGATAGAAATAAACAGAGCGACACATAGAAGGAAATGTTAAAATTACATATACACATAGTCATTAAACTGCCGGTGACATTTAGAGTGTTTTATGAGATTAATATGACAAATACATTAAGCAAAGAAGAAATTTTAATCAACTAGATTACAATATCCATCACAAATGTTTAGAAATGATAGGTTGTAAAACTAATTCTGATTGTCCTAAAGGAGGACCAACCATACCGGAACAGAAGTGGAGATTGATGCAGAATTGTGTTCCTCAGAGAGTCGTGTGAGAGGACACGACAAGGGATTTGGAAAAATCCAGTTTTCTAATTGGACAACGGAAAAAGGCTAAGGCTGTGTCGTTATGTTCAATAAATTGCACTAACTCTCTATAAAAGTGGTATTAGTATAGAGATGCGCAACATTTCCATGCTTAAGATAATAATGGAATGAAAAGCGAATATCACTGATATTTAAGTGTTTTTTCTTTCTTTCTCCACAGTTGCTCGGGGCGGACTGAGACAGTGCTGACGATTCCAACTCCAACTAGGGAAAAATTGACTATTGAAGTCTGGGTATAGTATGATAAGCGACTTATCGATTCCTGTCTGCACCAGTAAAAAGTTGACAGTGTGAGTGAGTTTTAACTCAAGTAAGGTAAAAATAGTTTGAAACACAGAGAAACTTGTTTTTCCAAACGGTAAAAATACGAGTGAGTGAAAGTGGTGAGAATGTCGAATACCCAACAGGTTCACCTTTGTGGAACATTGATAGGAGCAACTAAGGGTTTAGATGCAATAACAATAGCAAAGGTAGACAATCTGTCTATGTCAATAACTGGAGATGTCACAATAAAAGTGAAGAGGCAATGGCCAAAGATATTCAGGCCTTTACAAAACCTTGTATTTAAGTATAGAAGAGGAGGTCGTTATAGGCTGCATAACCAAATCAAAAAACAGAAAAAGAAAGAACGAAGGGCGAAAAGAAATAATACCGGCAATGGCAGCATGCCAATAACCTCTGCAGACACTTCACTGACCGAATTGAGCAGTGACGTTAACCTGATTGATTTGAATATGACTGATTCCCCTCAGGTGACGAGCGTGTCTGAGGGACTTGGAATGATGATTTTGATTCCAACACAGGGGGTCTTTGAGGAGAGAGAACCAGAGACAACTGTTTTACCAGAGCCGATCCACGCTGAAGTGTCCATTGCAGGTGACTGCAATTTAACCAAGGGACAAAGAAAGCAACTGAGGAGAGCGGCGTTGTTACATCAGTCCCAGGAAGTTGACTCTGGCCGTACGGCTGGAACAGAGACCGACAGCAGGTATGGGAAAATACACAAACAGTTTCCACAACCCACCAGTTTCCCTTGTCCAGACGTCCCCCAACACCAGAGCCAAACTGAGAGGCGTGGCCCGGTGACGAGGAGCCAGTCAGCGAGGGCCAGGGTGGAGGAAGAGAGGATGATGTGCCTCTCTCCAGAAAGACAGAGGGCATTCACGGAAGCGTCCGAAAGACATGAGACAGTCCGTAGAAAGCTGGTGGAGAAACAGCTGGTGGTTGACCGAGTCACACACGAGAGGGAAATGCTAGAACGAGAACTGGTGGAACAGACTGAGATCATGAGTATGTAATTTTAGAAGTTATGTTCCGTGCTGCAGAACTAGGACTCCGTGAACAAGAGATGTTGCTTGCTCCATTGCCAGGACAGGGAACTGGGCCGCAACATGGTGATGAGAACCGCGGGAGGGGTGAGTTTCCAGGCCCCTCCCAACAACAGGCTCGAAGGACAGCGGCTGAAAGGAACAGGTATGTGCCTCTCTCCCCAGAACAGGCTCAAGGGGGGCGAGCCCAAAGATGGACTGTCAGAGGAAAAAGCCATGGAGGTAATGGCAGAGAGCAAGGACAGACTCTGGGGCCGACAAACCCAGGGCCATCGGAGTACAGGCGGGGGGCCCACATGGCCCCACAACCAAGGGAACAAGGACAGGCTTGCTGGACCTGTGGAATGATAGGTCATTATTGTCGCGTATTCTTGGAATAACGTGAGACCACAACTGTGAACTGATCTGGTCATTTATTTACCATCGCAATCAAACCTTAGAGCAGTGGTTCTCAAACTTTTTACACCAAGTACCACCTGAGAACGTAGCTGGCTCTCCAAGTACCACCATATGACCGGCGTTAAAATACAGTCTATTCAGCTATGCACAGTTCACGCAGGAGGCAAATGTATTCCTAATACCATTATTTATTGTTAACTTTTGTCAGACACAGCCACAATGTACAAAGGGATAGCACTTCCACACAACTCATACAATGCAAGGGGCATTGAGAACATAATAACATTAATAATAACATAACATTCTCACATAGCAAGTGAGAAAATTAAGAACAACTGTATTTCAGCAAATGTACTTAATTCTCTTTCTCTCTCTCTCTCTCTCTCTCTCTCTCTCTCTCTCTCTCTCTCTCTCTCTCTCACTCTCTCTCTCTCTCTCTCTCTCTCTCTCTCTCCCTCTCTCACACAGCAAGCAATTGTCCGTCATTCTCTCTCACACTCTCACACACACACACACACACACACACACACACACACACACACACACACACACACACACACACACACACACACACACACACACACAATTATTTTGTTACAAAAACTTAATTTCCTGCATTCTGGTGCAGGAATTTTTGAATTTTTACCCTTTAAATGCCAGTGTTTGTGATGGGCATCACAAATTATTGTAAAAAATAAAATAAAACACATATTCAATACATTTTTGAATGTTTACCCTTTAAATGCCAGTTTGTGTGATGGCATCACAAATTATTGTTAAAAAAAACACACAAAAAGTAAAATATTTACAATATATCAAATGCAAAGTAGATTTTTCTGGCGGGATTATTACAGGCTAGGCATGTGTCAATGATTAGCAGCAACATATATTTTGATGGATTTTTTGTAATGTCAGATTTAACACCAACTCTTTTCAGAAAAGTGGGAGTATTTAATTTTTTATCTGACATTACAAGAAATCTAAAAATAAATGGTTATGATCAGGGCTGAAGTTGAATTAAAGATGTATGACTGTTTAGACTGCATTACTCTCTGTCACAGTGATCTCCTGGTTGTTCCCCACTTAGATTATCTAACTATCGCGCTGTCGCAACCAGAAACACTGGCCTGGCCTGCTTCTAAGTTCAGTGGCCTGAGTGTAACATTTTTTTTTTTTTTTTTTGCTTTTTTGTAAATGTTTTCAAGTACCACCAGCAGTACCACCAAGTACCACTAGTGGTACGCGTACCACAGTTTGAGAACCACTGCCTTAGAGGATTATTCTGCCTCTTGTGTAGAAAGGTCTGTCCCTGTTTATCCCTGTAACACAAACATTATTATTCATAGTGCCTTATACTAGACCCATAGCATTTACATTTTACATACCATATTTACATAACATTTAATTTGTCTTAGTTATTATACATCCTTTTTTTTTTTTTTTTTTTTTTCTTTTTTTTACAATTTCAGATCCCCTTTTCCCCCCCAGTTCACAGGTCAAGCCTATTAGGTTTCACTACAGTTCTCCCAGACCGGGTTTTGAGAGTGAGAGTCCCTTTAGGTGCGGCTTGGGGTACCACACCCGGTGACATGGGAGCCTGCTCAGGAGTTGGCTCAGCCTGCTCAAGAGTTGGCTCTGGCGTTTGGTGCTGTAGTGGGGAACCTCTGTCCTGCTCAGATGTCTGAAGAGGTATCAGGTGCAGGCGGTTGCGTCTCACCACCCCCTGAGGTAGATCCACCAAGTATGACCTTGGAGTGGAGTGCTTCTGGAGCACTGTCCCAGACTCTTCAGCGTCAGTGACCCATACTTGTTCTCCTGGTGACAAGTCACTGAGAGCTTTGGCACGGTGACGTCTGTTGTAATTTTCAGCATCCGCCACGCCTCTCTTCTCCTCCTTCCGAGCAAACGCACTGCAGTCCGGCAGCGCAGGAACCAGCTGGGCGGGAATGGTCGGCACAGTGATGCGGAGATGTCGGCCCATGAGAAGTTGAGCCGGGCTGTAACCACTCTGGAGAGGTGTGGCTCTGTAGGCGAGTAGAGCCAGATAAGGATCTCCAGCCTTTTTCAGCAGATTTTTCACTGTCTGGACTGCGCGTTCCGCTTCGCCATTACTTTGAGGAAACCTCGGGCTGCTGGTGACATGCCTGAATCCATATGTAGCTGCAAAGGACGCGAAGGCCTGTCCAGAAAACTGTGGCCCATTATCTGACATCAGGACTTCTGGAATGCCATGGCGGGCGAAGATTGAGCTGAGGTGAACGATGATGTCGGTGGACCTGGTGTGAGATAATAGTGCAATCTCAACATACCTGGAGAAGTAGTCGACAACGAGCAGGTATGTCTTGCTTCCCAAGACAAACAGATCTGCCCCCAACTTCTGCCATGGTCTTTCAGGGCATTCAGACACCATGAGTGGCTCTCTGTGGTTATGGCGCTCTTGTATGCATGTCCTGCAGTTGAGTACCATGTTATTTATCTGCTGCCCGAGTCCTGGCCACCACACGGACTGATGAGCGCGCACTTTACATTTCACCACGCCTTGGTGTCCCTCATGAATTTTGGCCAGCACATCATTTTGCATTGTTGCTGGTATTACAAGCCGTGCTCCTTTCAATAGTAATCCATTTTCCACTGTGAGTGTATCTCGCTCTGGCCAGTAGTTTTTCAACAGCGGTTCCTCTTTTACATGCGCTGGCCATCCTTCTGTGCACAGTGTTATAATACGTGAGCAAACACTGTCAGCTTTCAGCTGTTCTTTCAGGTTTTCCATGTATGAGGCACTGACAGGTAGACTCTCGAGAACAAAGTCCACGTATATGTTGGTGCTCTCCATCAGCTCTTTATCTCCTGCAGACATGTGTGACTCCACAGGTGCACGCGACAGCATGGCTGCTGTCCAAAGTGACTTTCCTGGTACATGCACAATGGAGTATGAGTAGCGCATGAGCCTCATTCTGAAGCGCTGGATTCTTGGCGGCAGCAGATCCAGTGCTTGGGCTCCAAGTAGACTGAGTAGGGGTTTGTGGTCGGTCTCCAGGCAGAAATGTTTCCCTATGAGGTAATCCCGGAACCTTTCACAGGCCCATGTGAGGGCTAGCGCCTCCTTCTCTACCTGCACGTAACGCTGCTCAGTTGGATTGAGCGAGCGTGATGCATACGCCACAGGCTTCCATCCCTCCTCCTCTCTCTGGAGAAGAACGCCTCCCAATCCATATGATGATGCATCAGCTGACACTTTAGTGTCTCTGTTCGGGTCATACATAGCCAGCACAGGAGCAGAACACAGTGCCTTCTTCAGCGCTTCAAACGCCATAGCCTGGTCCACGTCCCAGACCCAACAATTTCTCTTTGAGAGGAGGTCACGAAGCGGCTTATCAGTCTTGGCCAGCTGGGGGATGAACTTTTCTAGCTGATTGACCATGCCGAGAAAACTCCTCAATTCAGTAACGTTCGTAGGCTCCGCCAACTCTGTGATGGCCTCTGTTTTCCTTGGGTCAGGGCGGATGCCCTCCGATGTGATGATGTGACCCAGGAAAAGCATTTCACTCTTGGAGAACTCACATTTGTCCACATTCAGGGTGAGGCCAGCTTTTTCCACTCTTTGTAGCACAGCATGGAGTCAAGCATCGTGCTCTTCCTGGTCCCGCCCCCACACTAATAGATCATCAATGTGGCAGACCACCCCTTCTAGCCCCTCTATGACCTCCGCCATCATGCACTGGAAGTGTTCAGGTGCTGAGGCGATTCCAAATAGAAGACGGTTAAAGTGGAATCGGCCAAAGGGTGCAATGAACGTGGTGTACTTGGCTGATTCCTTCGTGAGTGGAATCTGCCAGAACCCCATGTTGGCATCCAATTTGCTGAATATCTTCGCTCCCGCAAGTGTCCCGAGATTCTGCTCTACTGACGGTAAAATGTACTTTTCACGGCACACATACTCATTCAAGCCTGTCAAGTCCACACATAAACGCACCTTCTCGGTCTCTTTCTTGGGTACGACCACCATGCCGGCGCACCAGGCGGTCGGCTCCTTCACGCGGCTGATAACACCCAGCCTTTCCATGCGTTGGAGCTCTTCCTTGACCTTCCCCACCAACGGCAGTGGAATTCTCCTGGGGGTTTTCAAGGAAATCGGCACAGCATTGGGTGTAAGCTTAATGTGGTATGATCTACGTACCATACCCAGCCCACTGCATAGCTTTGGGTAGCTCGTCTTGAGGGTCCCCTTGTCCACACTGTTGACACGGATGAGCAGGCCCAGGGCCACTATGGCTGGCAACCCGAGCAATGGCATACTCAGATTTTTGACCACATAGACTTTCTCCGTGGTATGTTTGGCTCCCTTTCTCAGCTGCAGTCTGGCGAAACCCGACACATCCAACGGAACCCGTCCTGGACCCAATAAGGGTCTCTCTGCTCTCTGGAGAAGAGGCTGCTGTGCATGGGAAAATATACTGTTAAACATTGTCTGTGACACAGCCGTAACATCCGCTCCGGTGTCCAATTTGAAAACGATGCTTTCCCCCATTATGCCTATCTCAGCAGTCCATGCCTCTTGCTCAGATGTCACAAAGCCAAGAAAATAGCCCCTTTTCACTTCTTCCTCAATACCATGCACAGCCTTACCAGCACGGCACACACGCTGGTAGTGACCCATTTTCCCACAGGAATGGCACCTGACCTCATTTGCAGGGCACTCGTATTTAGGGTGGGGCCCGCCCCCACATTTGTAACACTGTGAGCTGTTTTGATTTTTACTCTGGCTGCTGTGTGCTCCATAACTCTTGTTTTTGGTGAAACTAGGCTTGTCATACTGCTGCCTGCCTTTAAACACTCTATCCACAGAGCTAACACTCTCCATGAGTCTTACACAACTGGCATCGCTCCTCAGTGTGTGTTGCTGTTTTTTAATCTCTTCTGATTGTCTAGCCATGTTAATGGCTTTTTCCAGGTCTAGATTTTTCTCCATCTGCATGCGTTCTGAGAGATGTGTGTTAGCCAGTCCCACTACGATCCTGTCCCTAATTAACTCATCATGCAACGTCCCATAATTGCAGTGCTCTGCTAATCCATACAGGGAAGTAATAAATGCATCCACAGTCTCGTTTGCTTCTTGCTTGCGCATGTTAAAACGTGCACGTTCATACACAATGTTCTTTTTCACAACAAAGAAAGACTGAAAGCCATCTCGCACTTTACCGTATTCCAGCTGGTCTGTAGCACTGAGATTCAAGCCTCTCAAAACATCATCAGCTTCATCTCCCATACAGTAAATCAACGTGTTTACCTGATTTTCTTCTGAGCTTGCAGTTAAATTGCTTGCCTGACGGAACCTCTCGAATCTCCTGATCCATTTAGTCCACTCGAGCGACCTGGAAAAATCAAAGGGCTCAGGCGGTTGGATGTTGAAAGTAGCCGCAGGTACGTTAGCCATGATGCTACCTCCGACTCTACCTGGCTGCTCTTTCTCCTCCTTGTTACTCATGAAGCCTCTTTATTCCACCTCCGAGGTAGACCGTTTGATCTGTTTCACAGCACTTCTGACACCATGTCGCGTATTCTTGGAATAACGTGAGACCACAACTGTGAACTGATCTGGTCATTTATTTACCATCGCAATCACGTACGTTAACCCTCCTGTTACCTTGAACTCCCCTCCTACACATAGCCCCCAGCCCCATTCCTATTGGCCGGGCACTCAGCTTACTTCCTGTTCGTCATACCAATAGACCCGGCCCACATAGATGGTCTAAAATAGGATAACACCACAATTATCAAAGGTCGTGTCAGCAGAGGCCATAGGCTGAAAAAAAAAAAAAAAAAAAAGAGAGGTATTAAAAATAATAATAAATTAAATAAGAAATGCTACTGATTAGAATAAAAATAGAAAAGAAGATATATAGATAGGTTAGATGATTAGATTATGTGTGCAAGTTACTAAAAGGGTGTGTGACTAACGTGGAGAAGTGGAAGATGGAGTAACTGACAGTTGCATGAGCTGATCGTACTAACAAAAACTGGTAGTTAAACAGGGAAAAATGGAACATTTAATATTAGACAGAGAAATGATGTGACATTACTTCAGCTAGTGATCAGTAGTAATTATCCATGCTTGAGCAATAATTGGATTGGTCAAAGGGTGGACTGCACGATTAAGAAATTAATAAGATGATATTGATAGACTGACATTAACAATCATGAATAATAGATATAGGAGTTTATTTATTTTTATTTTTATTTCCTAGTTTTTTACAAGCAATTTCTGCCTCAGGCCGGAAGTTTTGATTTTGTTTCTTAGGAGTGTGTTGAAAAACGACACTCACATTTTTCGTTTATTATTTTCATTTGTTGTTTTGGCATTTTTTTTTCTTTGTTTTTGTTTCTTTTATCTATTCTTTCTTAGGACCTGACGGGCTGGGAGTGATCTCTCACCGGTCAGGGTAGGAGGATGGTGGCGACACAGCAGGACTGGTAGGATATGTCTATATAATGGACTGAGAACAAGATGAATGGACTAGAGCTGGTTCATGGTTTTGTTCTCCGCTCATTAAGAATCCAGATTTAGAATCTGGGAGGTTGTGTCACGATTTGTGGTGAGTGTTGGAAAAACGTGATTCTCTGTACATACATAAGCTCTGTAGATTTTGGTCGCCATTGGCCAAATAGCTTTTGTGTAAGGTGTGGACATGTGCAATTGATAATTGGCTTATGGGGGACTCTGACGGCTTGTTAGAGGCTGGCAGAGTATGTGGAAGATGTGTGTTTAAGGCGACTGTGGTTTGTTGCCATGCGTGTAGGATCTGTTGCAGGATGGGTCTGGTCAGAGCTGGCTGTCCGAGCCGAGGAAACTGTCTGGAAACAGAGGTATGATTGTGAAATGATGATATTCCACACTCAAAGGGTGGTGGGGTATATGGTGCTGAACTTGAGACATTGGTCTAGTAATAGCATACAGCACAAAGTAATGAGAGACAAGTGATTTTGATTGAATATTAACGATCTAGAAGCCATGAAATATATAGATAAAAAAAGAATTGGAAAAGAAAAGAAAGTTGTCAAACTCAGAACAGTAACGAGTGTCTGAGGGAGGAAAAATTTGGATTCTCAATCAATTGTTGTGATAAAAGTAACCTGCGTTGTCCACCGAAGCGATATATAGGCCTACTCACTGCAGGATACGGATGGGAGATTGGTTTGTCAGCATTCATCAGAGTGTGGTACGAGGAAAACCAAGGACTCCATCGGTACTGTTGATCCAAGACACTGGCTAGTGTCTACCCAGCGATTCCATGGGGAACCATAACACTGCGGGTACCAAGAGATCCAGGAGAAGCCTAACTCTCAAGCATTGAGAATTTCGGCCAACGCAGTGACTGAGTCCTGAGGATTCGGAAGGGAACGAGAGAGGCCGAACGACAGGTAATCTACGAGGAGAGAACCGTCCTCATCAACTGCTCCGGCTGTCAACAGAAGGGCTGCTAAGCCATATCAACTGACCGGGTGTCATCGAACGAGGGGGTTGAGCCCCTATCACCCCTAGCAATGACCAGGCGGAGGGTGGAGAGAATCACAACCTCTTCCACTATTCCGAGGGTCGACGGGGGTCGAGCCAACGACGACTGTAGGAGACAACACAACCTCCTCAACATCCGTGACAGCGCCAGAGGGGAGGTCTCATCACCCCACCTGAGATCGACGCAACTGACATCCGAGGGAAGAGCTCCTGTTTCAACTGAACAGGTCATACAGCAGGGGGTCATGCCCCTATTGAGTGACAGCACGAGGCGACAAGGCCTCGACAGAAGAAGGGGAGGGATCGGAAGGCAAAAAGGTGGCTTTCTGATTCTACCTCCCTGTTTGAAGCCAAGAGATGTTGGTGGCATTCAGAGTGAGATCAACAGTCTTGATCTGCACCGTCTCTGAGAAAAGAGGAGGGGGTGGACAGGTCAATCCGGCAGACATTGACCCCCCTCTCCCTGCTCCAAGTCAGAATTTGACACCCCTAATGGAAACCAGTGGAAATTGATCCTGGTAAGCGAGCTCTGATAAATATCAGAGTGGGATAAAACGGGTGTCAAAAACTGCACACGGTGAATGAAATTGGACTGAAAATAAAGATGCTTGAGTGGTATAATTATAAATAGGAAAAGGATGTAGAAAAAGTATGTTTTTTCGATTTTTTTGGATCAGAGTGTGGTTTGCAGTATGTATTTTTTATCCAAGTGTGATTTAAAATGTTTTATTTTTATCCAGGTAGTGGAAAGCAGTAAGCAGAAGATAGGATCTATATTTAGCATATTATACTAGCTAATTGGTGATAGTTAATCTCTATCAGAGTGTGGACTGTCGTATATTTTGATAAATATAGCTCCTACACATGTTGTGATATGTCCCTAGGAAGAAAGGTTTAAGTACAGAGGGTCAGAGACAGCTGTCCTCTGCAAGTCATAAAAGATCACTAGAGAGTAAAACCCTCAAAGCTACATCCTGCCTAGAACCTGTGTTTGCAAGATAAGAGAAAAAGAAGTTTGTTTCTAGGTTAAGGAACCCAGTAATAATCATTAAGTCATGTGCAAAATGAATGAATCATGTGTCTAGTCTTTTAGAAACAGTCAAAGTGTAACAGTTGGAAATCAAATATACTGGTAAGAAATAGAGTGACATAGTTCATAGATTGTGTGTGTGTTTACAGAGATTGATTGACATTGTGCTCACAACAGAGGTGGATTTACATACAAGTGTTGTCAGCAGTTGGGACAGTGGGGGGAGAAGTCACATTCTTCTGTTATCCACTGAGAGCGACAAAAGAACATGTCTCCTTCAAGCAGCTGTAACTAGGAGGGTCTAGTTACAGGATTACAGCAGAAACTATATACTTTCAAATGGTTTAAAATACTTACATTAGTGTGAAACAAACTGCAGATATTTCCTGGTATATTGTACTTGTAATCTGAGCATAAGGATATGAAACAATGTTGTATATAGGAGAAGAATCATTGAAGTAGACAACTAAGCCTTGGTTGAATCAAGTTGGACATATTTTTTATGAGAACTAAGTATAAACTGTTAGTAGATATTAACTTAAGCTAAAAGGAATGATTACAATGCTATACAACTAGGCTGAATGAGACAAACAGTGATCTAGAACCAAATGCTTGTGAGACAAAAATAGAATGTATGTGTTTAGGGAATTAAGCAGAATTCTACCATGAATGTTTTGAGACTTAATACCAAAAGTATTAAGTCTATTTCTTACTAGTTATATTAATTTGATTTGAAACAATGAAAAATGAAGCAGTTGGGCTAAGTCCCACCTCCCTTGAGATTTGAACTGTGAATGCTGGTGATTGGATGAAACAATTTGTGTGAGGTCACTGATGACCTCACATGGAGAGTTTTCAGCTGATTGATAAAAGGGGGGTGTGGGAAACACAAGGGACACACGCTTTTTGGAACCATCCATGCACAGGAAACGGCCAGAGGAACTGCTTGAGCTGAGAACGAGAAAACAATCTCTTTGTCCCTAGTATTTGATTAGTCTAGTATTAATGACAAACGGCATAGTGTTTGAAATCATTGATATTATTGCACATATTCCTTTTCCATTGAACCAGATCATCCTTGTTCATTGTTGGACTTCGAAATAAAAACGGATCTGAACATTAGAACCTTCTCTCCTCCTCATTGCTGCTTTTTCCTGGGCCGTCCTACAAGACCGTGTTGGTCTTATTATTAGTAATAGGTTTTAAGGTGAATATAGAACACAACGCTGTGAGGTTTTGGTCCGCTCCCTGCCACACGCTCCGTTCCTTTAAGGTACTATGTGATTAATGCATTCCCCGCCACGCGCTCCGTTCCTTTAAGGTGCCGTGTTTGATTGGTGCTTTCCCCGCCACACGCTTTTGGAGCAAGTATCAATCTCATCCCGCAGCTGTCACAGCTTGTAATTAGCGCCCCTGAAGGCTTTATATGCTCAGACCCCCTTACTATCGATGTTGGGTCATTCTGAATTACACCTGCATATACCTGCCTTCCCCGTCGCTGTTCCTGTCTTTTTGCTCTCCAGGATCTTTTGTGGAGAACTGCTGTGGAGAACCTGGTTCCCCGTTCGGAGCTACGAACCGTTATCTGCCCGCTTCTCGTGTTGCGCTCTGGTGAGTTTTTGGAAACTGTCTTTTGGATTATCAGTTTTTTGTGTGTTTGGTGAACACCGAAGAGATCCCGTTTTTGTTTGTACCAGGGCTCACCTAATTTTGTGTTAGATTAACACTGAAGATACCGTATTGTTTTTTCTCTGGACTCAGCTAAACTTTTGTGTGGTACACCGAAGATCAAGTCACTTGGATTTATACTGGATCAGTCACCTCTCTGCCTCTGTGTGTTCGTTGGGCTAACTCTGATTTCTCTCTCTCTCCGTTTCCACCGGGAGTGAAAGCTGGGAGTATCTGCAGAGCCGCTTCAACGTCACTAGCCAATTCCTCACCACTACCTACTGGGAGTATCTGCAGAGCCGCAACATCTTCACATGCCAGATTCCCCGTTTGTTCGATTGCTGTACTTCATTCCATCTTGTGACTCTGTAAATAAATACGCCCTTGCTTTGGCTAACTCTGAACTTCCTCTCTGTGCCGTTGCGTTTGAGGTCGGTTACAAACCATAACAAACGCAGAGTAGATTAGATAGAGGATTTTAAGGGAAAATCCTTATTCCCTATTACGATAGACCAAAGACGGAAAAGATGTCGCCGTGGATCGGATGACTATGAGTCAGGACTCAACCCTCACGCTGACAACAACCCCGGCCCCCAGGACCATTACAGGCGACTGTACTATGAAGTGATCGATGGAATCACACTTCACATGGGAGAGAGATTTGCAGACATGAAGAGCCTCCGCTTTTTCTGTCTTCTGGACCACAGCCTATTCCCCACGTACTTCCAGGAGTTTCCTGCCAGGGATTTCACACAGCTGCTCCAGGCCTACCCAAAGATTTTTGACGACCAGAGGATAACAAATTTGTTACAGGTTGTCTATGCCACCGTTTTTCACATTAGGATCTATAACATCCCAACAGGCCACCTTGTTTATGGTTTGATTCAGCTTTAAAAATAGACAATAATAAAAAGAGTAAGATAGAATAGACAGAGTAAAATAGTGCAATAGTGCAGTGAAATAAGTAGTAGAATAGAATAGACATGAAATGACCACATAAAGTGCAGACCAGTGATGCCAGTAACGCGTTACTAAGTAATGCGTTACTGTAATCTGATAACTTTTTCCCGAAAATAGTAATCTAACGCGTTAATCTTTACAAGCCAGTCATCTGATTGCAGTTACTTGTCCAAGTGGCTGTGCGTTACTATTTCGGTACTATCTCATCATAATGCAGGCGGAATGCAGTATTTTATTTCGTTTTCGACAGTCAAAAATGCGTTTGGAGCTATTTTCCTTGCATTGGGAGTGACGTCACATGTCACGTTTTCAAAGCGTGTCTGAGCACGCAACCTCACGTGTTGTACCATGCTGGTGGGCGGTGGCTGTTATTATTATCAGGCTTACCAAAACATAGCGAGCTACAATGGCGCAGGAAGATGCTGGTAACGCTTTCTTGCACTGGAAGTTCAGTCACTGCTTCAGGTTTGTGTCAGCTAAGCCGGGTGAAAAAAACATTCATGTGCGTTGCACACTATGCGGAGGAGGCAAAATACTGTCTACCGCTAAAAACAGCACATCCAATTTAAGAAAGCATCTGGAATCACAGCACAGCGCGACCAAACTGATAGAAAAAAAACCCGAAGCCGAAGTCGGAGGTCCACCACCAGCCAAACAGCAAAAGCTGGATTTAAAAAAAAAAACACCCGTTAGTGAGCGAGAGCTGAAGAAAATGGTCGGGAGATATGTTGTAGAAGAAATGTTACCTCTGAACACTGTTGCCTCACTCACCCTCTTTCCGTGCCATAATAGATAAGATCCCTTGTAGTGCTAGTGCTGAGCTGCCTCGAAGAACGGCATTCTCCTCTTACTTGGATACGGAATATGCGGAGATGGAGAAGAACCTGAAGGCCGCGCTAGACGAGGTTGACCATGTATCAACCACAGCCGATATTTGGACTGCTAATAACCGTAGTTATATGGGGGTGACCTGTCAATGGATCAGCAGAGCAACACTACAGCGCAACAAGGCAGCATTGGCATGTCGGAGAATCCATGGTAGACACACCTTTGATATTATTGGTGCAGAAATTTAAAACATCCATGCATCATATGGACTAACAAATAAAGTTGTAGCAACAGTGACTGATAATGGTTCCAATTTCGTGAAGGCATTTAAAGTCTATCAGCCTGTCACTGTCACAGAATCCGATGATGAGACGGAGGAGTCTATTCCCACTGATGATGCCACTTTTTTAGACGTGGCTGGAATCCTCTCAGCAGAGAATGAAAGTGATGGCCAGGAGGTGACTCTCCCCCCGCACTACAGGTGGGCTTCTCATACCATCAACATCATTTCTACAAATGAGGTGGAGAAATACTTGTTATCCAAAGCAGAGAGCAAAGCTGTGTATAGGAGCAGCACGGCTAAATGCACAGCCCTGTGGACCAAAGCAAGTAGGTCTACCATTGCTTCAGAGACAGTGGAGGAAGTAAATAAAAGGAAGCTCCTTGTACCTACATCCACTCGGTGGAATTATTTTTACGATGCCATAAAGAGAATCGTAGAAATCCCCATGAAAGAGCTGAATACTCTGTGCACCAAGGTGGGAGTCACCTGCTTCAAAGATACAGAATACCAGTTCCTGCATGAGTACTGCACCACCATGAAGCCTCTGACTGTAGCACTGGACATTTTACAAGGTGACTGTCCTTATGGAACTTTACTACCCACACTTGAAGTGCTGATGCAGAAGACCCTCGCTCTGAAGGACACCCTCTCCAAGACGACTGCAGGCCTTCCAGATGCCATAGTGCAGGTATGTTCCACCCAGTGGCGTAGCGGAGGCCCCCAGAGCTTAGGGGGCCCCGCCCCCACTGTAGACTATCCTCTTAGATTTTGTAGCGCGCGCGAACAGGGCACAGACAGTGGAGCCCAGTATGGTCTGCGGGGCTGCAGCTGGATGCATCTCGCGCAGAGGGCGGGCCCCCCCCCTCCCTGCTATGATTTGCTCACCTGCGATAGGGCTAGGCTGATAACTCATTTTCATTGGCAGCGTTCAAAACACAGCGGGAAGGCGCCGGTAAAAATGCCGCAAATATCCAAGCAAGCGGCGGTGCTTAGAAAAACAAGATGAGAGCGAAAGCCGAACAGGAGACAGCAAAGCTACGAAAAAGAACATCATTGTTCCAGCAGGCAGCAAAGGTATACTGACTCTAACGTTACTGAAGAATGCATTCGGCAGTAAGCTCCCCACCCAGGCCGGCCGCCGCGCCGCGTCCACAGCCCAGCCAGGCCCCCAGCCACGCTACAGCCGGCGAGACAGGTTAGAAGAATAGAATGTTTTATTCGCCATAACCAGTATGCTACTACAGGTTACATGTATGCATCAAAACGGTTACATTGTTTGTGTCGCTCCGCAGAGCTGAGCTTGAGAGCGCAGAGTTGGGCAGTGGTCTCCTCTAGTGAACGAGAGTGTTGTTGTTGTTGTTGTTGTTGTTGTTGTTGTTGTTGTTGTTGTTGTTGTTGTTGTTGTTGTTGTTGTTGTTGTTATTATTATTATATTGTGGTGTCACATTAAGGGAGTCTCTCACGCCAAAGTTGACGCGTCACAGGGGAGGAGATATAGGGGAGTGGAGGTGTGTGTACGGTGTTGATTCTGTGAATGAATAAAGTAGGAAGTCACTGAAGGACCTGTCACGCGCATTATTGTATCGCCTCTTCCTTCAACTTCCCACATTGGTGACCCTGATCGTTGGATTATTATTATTATTGTTATTATTATTATGAGTGATAACGAAGAAAACGCTGTTCGGCCCGCGCCGGTGGCAGCTGCGGTGTCTGTCAAGTTGCCAGAGTTTTGGCAGCACGACCCGGACCCATGGTTCCAACATGTCGAGGCTCAATTCCATCTGCGAGGTGTCACAGTGGACGACACAAAATACTATCATGTCGTCGCTGCATTGGATGCACAAACCACCCGTCGCGTCATGGGATTTTTACGAGAGCCGCCAGCCATGGGGAAATACGCCGCTCTCAAACAACAGCTGTTACGGCTGTTTCAGCTGTCAGATACGGAGCGGGCGGAGCGCCTGTTGTCACTGAACGGTTTAGGTGACAGTAAACCAACCGAGCTCATGGAGAACATGTTGACGTTGCTCGGCTCAGGTGACGCATAATTTTTGTTTATACAGTTATTTCTGCGTCAGCTTCCACCTCCTGTACGCACTGCCTTGGCCAGCTCGCCGCTCGTGAGAGCCAAGGATTATCGGGGGATGGCAGAAGAGGCTGACAGAATATTGCTGGCAACCCGCCACTACGCTGCGCTGCCGGCGGGGGAGATGACGGGAGCTGCGGTATCGGATCGCCGGAGGGAGAATGAACTTTGTTTTTTTCATCTGCGTTATGGTGCCAAAGCCAGGCGATGTGAGCAGCCTTGCTCTTTTTCCGGCCAGGGAAATGCCAGAGCCGGCGCTCATTAACAGCTGTGAGTGCTGGCGACACGACGAGGCTGCTGTTCATTGAGGACACGTTGTCCAGTAGGCGCTTGCTGGTGGATTCGGGAGCCCAGCGGAGTATCCTGCCAGCTTCAGCTGCGGACGGCTTGAGTGGCAGTCACGGCCCCCCGCTGGACGCCGCCAATGGAACTCGCCCTCGCCAACATCCTCGCCACAGGGGACGTGTACCAGCGGCATCTCGCTGACTGTGCCCACGTTTTCTGCTATGGTCGCAAAACATGGGGTGGAGCATTATATCCCCACGGCCTGTCCGCCAGTTTTCGCGCGTGCACGCCGCCTTGACGCCGCTAAACTGGCCATCACTAAAGGGGAGTTTGACACAATGGAGCAGCTCGGCATTGTGCGACGCTCCGACAGCCCGTGGGCCTCGCCTTTGCATATGGTTCCGAAGGCTGATGGGAAGTGGCGCCCGTGTGGAGATTTCCGGCGCCTCAATAGTGCCACGGATCATGACCGCTACCCTGTGCCGCACATCCAGGACTTTTCTGTTCACCTGGCCGGGACCACCATTTTCTCCAAGGTGGATTTGGTGCGGGGCTACCACCAGGTGCCAGTCCATCCCAGAGACGTGCCCAAGACCGCCGTTATTACCCCATTTGGACTTTTCGAGTTTTTAAGGATGCCTTTCGGACTCAAGGGGGCAGCGCAGACCTTCCAGCGGTTAATGGACTCTGTGCTGCGAGGGTTGTCATTTTTGTTTGTGTATTTAAACGACATCCTGGTGGCCAGCACATCTGCTGAGGAGCATTGTTTGCACCTCCGACAGCTGTTTCAGCGGCTGAATGAACATGGGCTGATTGTTAACCCAGCCAAGTGTCAGTTCGGCCGGCCAGACATAGACTTCCTGGGCCGTCACATCTCTTCACAGGGAGCTGTGCCTCTGCCCACCAAGGTGGAGGCGATCACTGCCTTCCCACGTCCTTGCACCATCAAGCCCCTACAGGAGTTCCTCGGTATGGTAAATTTTTATAACCGATTCATACCAGGAGCGGCTCTCTTGATGCACCCCCTGTACGAGGCACTAAGGGGCAAGAAGGACAATCAGGAGGTGGACTGGTCCCCTGAGAGGGTCCAGGCGTTTGATAGTGCTAAGGCTGCTCTCACTAACGCTACTATGCTGGCACACCCGTACCCGGCCGCTCCAATAGCCCTCACGACCGATGCCTCGGACTATGCTGTGGGGGCGGTGTGTGATCAGTGGGTGGCCGGCACCTGGCAGCCTCTGGCCTTTTTCAGCAGGACACTGCGGGACAACGAGAGGAAATACAGCACGTTTGACAGGGAGCTGCTGGCCCTTTTCCTCGCCACACGTCATTTTAGGTTCCTGTTGGAGGGCCGGGAGTTCACCGCTTTCGTGGACCACAAGCCTCTGACCTTTGCCATGGCTAAGACCACGGAACCATGGTCGGCACGGCAGCAGCGCCAACTGTCCGCCATTTCAGAATTCACCACGGACCTGCAGCATGTGGCGGGCAAGGACAACCTGGTGGCTGACTGCCTCTCCAGAGTGCGGGTCAACACTGTGCACCTGGGTGTGGACTACGCAGCCATGGCAGTTGACCAGTGCACGGACATGGACATCCAGGCATTCAGGACGGCCACGACAGGACTGAGACTGGAGGATGTGGTGTTCCAGGACAGTAAGGCCACGCTCCTCTGCGATGTCTTCACAGGCCGACCTCGCCCGATGGTCCCCGCTGGCTGGCGCCGCCGCATTTACGATGCTATACATGCTTTGTCGCACCCGGGGGTGAAGGCATCAGTTAAGCTGGTGGGGGTTAGGTTCGTCTGGCCGGGCCTCAGGAAGGACGTCAAGGGGTGGGCTGCCTCTTGTGTAGCGTGCCAGCGCGCCAAGGTGCATCGGCACACTAAGGCCCCGCTGGGGCCATTTCTCATCCCGGAGAGACGTTTTGATCACGTTAACGTGGACCTGGTGGGCCCGCTGCCCCCCTCCCAGGGGTTCACTCACCTGCTGACCATGGTGGACAGGACCACCAGGTGGCCGGAGGCTGTGCCCCTGTCATCCACTACATCGGCGGACGTGGCTCGGGCGTTCATCTCCACCTGGGTGGCCCGTTTCGGTACCCCTGCGGATCTAACTTCGGACAGAGGGCCCCAGTTCACGTCAGAGCTGTGGAGCGCCGTGGTGGAGAGTTTGGGGGTGAAACTCCACCGCACCGTGGCATACAACCCGCAGGCAAATGGTCTCTGTGAGCGTTTCCACCGCACTATGAAGGCGGCTCTCCGGGCGGCTCTTACGGACAGTAATTAGGTTGACCGTTTGCCGTGGGTCATGCTAGGCCTGCGCTCGGCCCCAAAGGAGGATCTGCAGTCATCTTCGGCTGAGCTCGTGTTGGGTCAGCCGCTGAGAGTCCCTGGGGAGTTCCTCCCAGGTGCCACAGCCCCCTGGTCAGCTGCGACTCATCACTTGGCCATCCGAGACGCCGCCAGCACTTTCGCTCCCGTGCCCGCACATCACTGTTTTCCCCTGTCCTACATCCCCAAGTCAGCCCCGTACGTGTTCATCCGCCGCGATGCCCACCGATATCCACTCCAGGCTCCGTACGATGGGCCCTTCCGGGTCCTGGAAGCGGGACCCAAGAGCTTTATGGTGGACAGAGGGGGGCTTCAGGAGCGGATATCGGTGGACCGTTTGAAGCCTGCACACGTGGCCCCGGATGGGCCGGTGGAGCTGGCTCAGCCCCGACGGCGTGGCCGTCCACCCAACCCCACTCCTGCCGCAATTTTGCGGCCCGTGTCTGCCTCTACCCCGGCAGCAGCCCCGGACTCTCCCCCAGTCCAGCCTCGCCGCTGGCGCGGATGGCCACCGGCTCGTGCCCTTCCCCCTTCCCCCCTGACTGTTAAGCACAGTCGTTATGGTCGGGTAGTCAGGCCTCCTACGAGGGGCTGAGTACTTTGGGTTTTTTTTTGGTATGGGTTGGGGTTGCAGGGTATGTCTACTCTGGGTGTTCGGGGGGGGCCTGTGTGGTGTCACATTAAGGGAGTCTCTCACGCCAAAGTTGACGCGTCACAGGGGAGGAGATATAGGGGAGTGGAGGTGTGTGTACGGTGTTGATTCTGTGAATGAATAAAGTAGGAAGTCACTGAAGGACCTGTCACGCGCATTATTGTATCGCCTCTTCCTTCAACTTCCCACAATATCACTTATCTCAGCACCCCCGCTGCTGAAGCCCTGATTATATAATATTATTATACAGTTCCTACTGACCCTATACTGTTTACAAAAGATGCCTGAAAAAATAAACATTTAAAAAAGTAGCCTACAGCCGCCGAGTGCTCCCACGAGCCGAATAATGCCCCGATCCTCGCGAGATTAAATCCACGGGTACCTCTCGGTGTGCCGAAGCTTTTCCTAAATCACTTACATCATCGAAAACGAGGAGAAAAGGTCTGCTCGCGACCCTGAATATTTCACGTGATTTTAAAAACGCTGTATTAAGTGAGCCTATTATGGGCTCCACGTGAGCTTTTTACCGTGGGTACATATGGGGGTCGCGCAACTTTTACTCATTCACATGTAGCCCCGAAAATGCTTAGAAAAGGAAAGCCAGACAGATACCAAGATTCATTTGGGGGGGGGGAAAGGCCAAGGATCAGATATGTGACTCTACAATTACCAAAGGAGAAAGGAGGGATGGCAGTACCCAGTTTAGAAAGCTATTACTATGCAGCACAGCTTAGAACAGTAGCATGCTGGTGCAATGTGAACTATGAGGCCAAATGGAAAGATATAGAAACCAAAAGAGAGGGATTCAAAGTGCAGGCACTGATAGGAGATAGGGAGCTGTTCAGAAGACAGGAACAACTACTAGATCCAATTACCAGATTCACTATAAACATATGGAACACAATAGTAAAGAAATACAAGCTAGAAAAAGAATCTAAGATACTGGGATAGCACACGACAACAAATTCAGACCAGGGATAGAAAACCATGGGTTCAAGAGGTGGGAACAGGCGGGTATAACAGCAATGTGCACGATGACAGAAGAAGGGGAGATGCAGACTCTACAAAAATTGAAAGAAAGATACGGACTAGAGAATAGGGACCACTTTAGATATTTACAGATTAGGGACTACTATAACAAGGAAATAAAGCAAGATAGAGACAAAGAACAGAATGGGGTAATTAAGATAATGGTAAAGTCATACGAAGGACGGAAGGGGAGGGTGATATCAGCACTATATCAGGCAATAATGGACAGTAAGGGAAATACAACATTGTATGTGAAAGAAAAGTGGGAAAGAGAGTTGGAAATAGAGATAACAGAGGAGGAATGGTATGACACATGTAAGACACAACAAACAACCACAGGATCAAGGATATGGAGGGAGTTTGGGTGGAAAAATATAATTAGATACTTTATAACACCAGAAATACAGGGCAATTACACACCAGCAAAAAAAACATGTTGGAGGGAGTGGGACAGGAAGGGGCGAACCATACACACATATTCTGGGGATGTCAGAAGATAAGGCACTACTGGGAAGAGATAGGAGGGATAATAAATGAAATAATAGGATACCAATAGGAAATGGAGAGAATCACACATCTGCTGAGGCTGCAAGAAGAAAAGTTTGAATGGAAATGGGGAAAATGGGAAGAATACAGGAGGGGAAGTAACGACATCACAGAGGTTTGAAAAGGATACAAGGAAATGAATAAAAATGTAAATAAATAATGCAAATGTAGAATGGACCGAAGGACCCATGTCACACTTTTTCTTTACTCATTTTTTGTCTATTTGTTTTAATTTATGTACTGTGTATTGTCTATGAATGTTGTCTATGTATGTTGTTGAAAAAATGAAAATACAAATTTAAGTTAAAAAAAAAAAAAAAAAGGGAAAGCCGAAAGCGTGGAATAAACTCGCTGAAACGGAAAAGTGTCCCATGGGCGTGGCGTGATTCCGATCTGCGTGAAAATATTCACGGCCATAGAGGAGACCGTTTTTTTGAACAAATGTTTTTTATTTTTCCTTTTTTAACATGAAACTAGACAAACAATACAGTAACAGTAATACTCAATGATAAATCACAGGACAATGACAGAAATAATAATAACAATAATGACAGTTACAACTGTTTTTTATTTCCCCTTTTTTAACATGATCAAATGATATTTTTTACTTCACTTTGAAATATTATAGTGAAATATTTTGCAATGTTGTCGCATTTATCTTGTTGAAATCCTCCAACAGGCTCTTTTTTGTAAGTTGACTGGTTTGCACACCAATAATACAGTGCAATAATAGAATAGTAGAATAGATAGTAAAATTATGCAATAGAATGGCCAGAGTAAAATAGTGCTACAGTACAATCAACAGCGGGGTGTATTAGAAGGCTATGGTGAAGAGGTACGTTTTTAGCTTATTTCTGAAAATATTAAGAGATCTAGCTTCCCTAATGTCCATAGGTAGTGTGTTCCATAACTTTGGTGCATAGTTAGCAAAGGCTGCATCCCCGATTTTCTTTAGACTGTGGCTTGGAACCTTCAATAGTAGATGATCGCAATGTTTATACTTTGTATATAAGGAGGAGGACCTTGAAATCAATTCTAAATGTTACCGGAAGCCAGTGTAGGTTATTTACTTGTAACTTTGGGTTTGATCCAAGGAGTAAGTTGCCCCATATTGCTCTGTAACATTTCTCTTTTTGTTATAGGACCGACTAGTAGGATTTCAGTTTTGCCCTCATTTAATTTTAGGAAGTTGTTCGTCATCCATTTGTTTATTGCTAAGAGACAGGCGGAAATGGAGTTTATAGCTGTGTGATCATTTGGTTCAGCGGAGATGTACAATTGTGTGTAATCTGCGTAACTATGGAAACATACATTGTGCTTTCTAATGATGTCTCCTCAATGTTCAATGTTCAATGCAATGTTCAATGCAAGTAAAGCACTTTAAACTTTAAGTATGACTAAATGCTTTCTTGACTATATATATAGTAACTGTTCCAAAATGCATAGATTTCTATGTATTTAGGGGTTTGGGGGGCTAGCTCTTTTTAATATAAATGTCAGATTGTTTTATTTATTTCATAGATTTCTATGCATTTCAGGAGTTTGGGGGGCTGGCTCCCCCAAATAATTAAATAACATAACCCTAACCTAACCCTAAAACCGAAATAAAGTTTTAAAAAAATAGTTACAAAATCCACCCATTTTCGCCCACAAACCGGCCAAAACCGGGCAAATTTTTCATCGTTTTTGGTGCCCTTCTGTGCCTTACTGAAGTGCTGGGTCTAGATACGCCCCTGCTATGAGCAGGAGAGACTGTTGCTTTAACATACTTGATGGTCCAGAAGCTGAAGCACTAGTTTAACAATTTACATTATGTGCAGAGAAACAAGTTAAAAACAATGTATACACTTTCAATAAAGCGTTTAAAAAAACTGTTGTCATTCTTATGTTGTGGCAGCAGCAGGGGGGACGACGACGACTTCGTAACCTAGTTACTTTCAAAGTAACTAAGTTACTCTGATAATCAAGTAATCAGTAAAGCAACTAGATTACTTTTTAAAGGAGTAATCAGTAATCACTTTACAGTGCAAGATGTAGGAAGCAACCATGCAAGGTGCCACCCTGCTCATCGAGAGCAATTAGGGGTTACGTGTCTTGCTCAAGGACACTTATTAGACACGTTGCCCGGGTGGAGCAGGAATCAAATGGAGAACCTCTGGATTACCAGACGACTGATCTACCTGCTGAGCTACTGTATATATGTATATGTATGTAAATATCCCTGAGCCATATAGAGTGAGATGGAGGAGTGGGTGACTTCCAATGCAGTAAGATGAGACGTCTAGCCAGGAGAGTAACAAATGCCACCAGGTCAGCTTCATATCGTGGCAGACAGGGTTGTAGGGGAGACACCAAAGCAAGTGAGTTATCCTTTGTGCTCTTAATTGTTCTGATTGTCTGATGTTTCTGTATTTATGAACGCACTATGCAGGGGCGTAGCTGGGGGGGGGGGGTAGCTTAGGATGATTCCAAGGGCCCAGCACTGAGGGGGGGCCCAAAAAAAAATTTTTTTTTTTTTTTTTTTTTTACTAGACATCACTCAGGTGTATTATTGATGCTCTCATTGATACTATGTTTGTTTCTGAAGTGTGTGTGTGTGTGTGTGTGTGTGTGTGTGTGTGTGTGTGTGTGTGTGTGTGTGTGTGTGTGTGTGTGTGTGTGTGTGAGATATATAGAGAGAGAGGGGGGGCTTTGGTAGACTATTGCATTGGTCCATTCATTGAAGATGAACGCAATGCGACATCCTTTACTAGGCTCACCCACCAACAGTGCAGGTGCTGAACTGCTGATCCGAATGTATAGGTAAAAACCATATTATGCGCTTACGCGCGCTCGCATACACTGGGGGCCTACAAATACATTCTTTCATGGGGCCCAGAATCTGGAGCTACACCCCTGGCACTATGACACTTGTGAATGTAACATCTCGACGACACTGTAAATGAGTTTAACTACTCAGTGTATTTATTTATCGAGTATAAATAAAGATTGAATGAAAGTCTATACTGTTCAGTTAAACTGTTGGCCTAAGTCTAGATACTGTTCATTAGACCTAATGGCCTAAGTCTATACTGTTCAGTTAAACTAATGTTCTACGTCTACTGTTCAATAGACCTAATGTTCTAAGTCTACTGTTCAATAGACCTAATGGCCTAAGTCTATACTGTTCATTTTAATGCTTGTCCAACCTCCTCCTGCCAAGTTATTGAATGAGAAATCCATTTAGTAGCTCGAACAGGCTTTTGAGTTTCGTAGTACATTCGTAGTACATTCAAATAGTACTTAGAACCTTAGATATAGATACTTACATAGACGCCTGCGCATAAGAGCACGCGATGCAGCTGCTCTATGACCATTGAACATGGGGGGGCAAACATCTGATTTTGCTCCCCCACTTTTTGATCATATGAAAAATATGATATACCCCCCCCCCTCCCATATATAAATCTAACCATAACTACGTAATTTCAATCAAATTAATAATACGCAATGACACTTAATAGCAAGTTTTTAAGTTTCCAAAGATTGTGTGACCCCCCACTTTAATGGTTTGATCCAGTGCCCACGGGCCACGGTTCGTCGGCATGACGTATACGACATGTTGGGGAGGCGGCTTTTTCGAAAGCCCTTGAAAAATTCAGGCTGGATATTGGATAACATTGTGAGGATTATTCTTCGGCGTTTACATCAAAATGGAGCAAATCATCACGTAAGTCGAACACTGTGACTGTATACTAAATGCGCAAACAGATTGAAACTGAATATTTCTCGTATGGTGAGCCTCGGCGCTGCACCGAGTGAATCCAGAGATACAGGATGGTGCGCAGGCGCTGTGATCACCCAACGGCGGAAATAATGCCGCTTTGAGCAGTTTATAAAAAAATATTAAAAATATTTATTAGCAACGCCGAGCTTTCAAACCATCCCGTATCTCTGTGCGAACCCCTCGTGCAACTGTGAGCACCTTTGTAATGTCTCTGTGATACTTGTATAACGAACGGTTCGGCCAGAACCAGTCCTTCATGGTAAATCTAGGTTGGTTTCCCATTGAGGAGCAAGTGACTGTGGATTCACTCGGTGCAGCACAGTCACGAAAGGGGACCCTGATGTAAACAAGACAAACGTCTTTCTCTGGTCTGCATCCCCTTAACAATTGTGTGTATTGAGCCGTACTGTATTGTACCCATTCTGCAATCTGTTAAATAAAGTTTTCATTCATTCAGCCGCCGCGCTCACTGGGGCTATTGATAGCGTCAATTAGTTGTTGTTGTTGTTGTTGGTGCTGCGGATGTGAACGGGGCTGGAGGGGCTTTGGGAGGATGGGAAAGTTATTATTATTATTATTATAATAGTAATTGGCTATCATACGTGCCTAGCTAGCGTTAGCTAAAAGAGCCCTCGCAGTGAAGTTATTATTATTATAGCTATCATACTGCAATATAAACTGAGTTTTATAGTGAAAAGAGCAGCTTTACTTTGGTCAAGATTGAAGGCTCTATATTGCAGGAAATTGCACATACAGGTGTTCATTAAATGTAAAAAAATCTGCCGTGGAGGGGGTCGTGCCGGACCCCCTCCAAACCACCCCTTGCAAAAAAAAAAAAAAAAAAAGAATAAAAAAAAAATTGCACCCCCACTTTCAACTATAACTAGGCGGCCATGGCTACTTATATATTTATATTATATATAAACATATATGCACAAGCTACAAACCCTTATTGGAGTTTTGAGAAGAACTCAGGTGTACAGTACAAGCTACAAACGCTTATTAGAGTTTTGAGAACGCAGGTGTACAGTACAAGCACATGTTTATGTTTATTAAAGGATCCCCATTAGAGACACATGAAAGAGCCCCTAGTCTTCCTGGGGTCCTGCACAAAACAAATACAATACAAATGTACAACAAAAAATACGAATAAAAACAAAACACATAATTAAAAATTCATACAAATTCACATTATAAAATCTAACATTCCAGTCAAAAAAAATTAAAAATACACAGATAAGTTACATACTTACGATATCTCATAAGATATCTCTTAATATTTTTTTTTAAAGTCATTTTATTATGTATTGTGGATGAGATGTTATTCGGCAGATAATTCCAGAGTACTATTGACCTATATATATGCTAGTGAGTTTGAGAACATTTGATTTTGGTGCTGTATTTGTTCTGATGTTACCAGAAGCTGTTGTAACAATGTTCAGAAGTCATTTGTTTTGATTGTGATTTCATTGTGACTGCCGTCGTGCAGTCACTGAAATTAAGATAAATGGTCATTTTCATTTAAAGTATTTCCCGATTAAAGAACTGATGCGATCTGAAAAGTCAGTGTAGTAATACTAATAGTAGTAAGGTTACACATCGTCTTCCTCTGGTGGTAAGCCTACGGTACTTCATAGTGCTGGTAGTATTAGTGTGCTATTAAATTTATGTGGAACCGCGTCTATAGTTCACTGCCATAGCAAGCTACCTTCGTAATAAAAATTATTTAATATTTGACAGCACAGCAATGGTGAATGAGCTACGTGACTGAAATAAACACCGGTCATCACTGGGCGGTGCTAGCTGGCTAACTAGGTAACGTTAGTTTGTGTAAAAACAAATGGTTTGGTATGACCGTCAAGTTATTTATATTTGACATTAGCTATTTATGGGTCGAATATTCTGATTCTAGCTCACTAGATCACTCAGTCACGTTAAACTGTCCCCCGTTTATAGCTTGCCTTGCTTGCTAGCTAAGGTAACATAATGTGACTGGTGCATGTAAACAAAACGACACCTCGCTGGACTACTTCCGGTTCCGGGGCGCATTAACAAAACAGGTTGTGAAAATAAATCTAGCCCATGGAATAGTAGCTAGCTGTATGTTTAAACTTGAAATGTGTATTTTTATTTAGTGTGCATTTTTATTTTGTCACACTATTATTTGGCTTAATTAAAAACGAAGGTTCGAATGTCTGTTTAATCAGATTACTCACTTTATTCAAATTGAGGATTTAGTTTGAGGATATAAAAAAAATATATATTTTTTTTTATTTTATTAAAAAAAATATATATATTTTTTTACTTTTATTAAAAAAGGTTCGAACGTCCATTCGGAAAAACCCTGACGAAGTTTGAATCCCAAAAACAGGCTTCAGGGACAGCCTTACCATACATATTATTTATATTATTCAAATGACACTGAAACATGTTCCGTTGTGACGGTGTGATGTCATAATAGACCATTCTAGAACATTTGTGATGTCACGGTGTGATGTCATAATAGAACATTCTAGAACATTTGTGATGTCACAGTATGATGTCATAATAGGTGGTTGCTAGGGTGTTATATGTGGTTGCTAGGGTGTTTCTAGGCGGTGGCTAGGGTGTTATAGGTGGTTGCTAGGGTGATATAGCTGGTTGCTAGGGTGTTTCTAGGTAGTTGCTAGGGTGTTATAGGTGGTTGCTAGGGTGTTTCTAGGTGGTTGCTAGGGTGTTATAGGTGGTTGCTAGGGTGTTACTAGGTGGTTGATAGGGTGTTATAGGTGGTTGCTAGGGTATTTCTAGGTGGTTGCTAGGGTGTTATAGGTGGTTGCTAGGGTGTTACTAGGTGGTTGATAGGGTGTTATAGGTGGTTGCTAGGGTGTTTCTAGGTGGTTGCTAGGGTGTTATAGGTGGTTGCTAGGGTGTTTCTAGGTGGTTGCTAGGGTGTTATAGGTGGTTGCTAGGGTGTTATAGCTGGTTGCTAGGGTGTTTCTAGGTGGTTGCTAGGGTGTTATAGGTGGTTGCTAGGGTATTTCTAGGCGGTTGCTAGGGTGTTATAGGTGGTTGCTAGGGTGTTATAGCTGGTTGCTAGGGTGTTTCTAGGTGGTTGCTAGGGTGTTATAGCTGGTAGCTAGGGTGTTTCTAGGTGGTTGCTAGGGTGTTATAGGTGGTTGCTAGGGTGTCTAATGTAAGTGGTATAGTTAAAGGGTTAAACCCATTGTATAGAGGTCATGGCTAACATCCACCAATGAATGTAGAAGTCAGTACTGAGTTGATTGACACCTCCCTTAAGTGTCATGCACATGCACACATGCAGGTGTCAATCAACTCAGTACACCTGCAAGCCTTAATTGATTCAAATCCTGTGGTCAACATAGACCAATGGAAGAGGATATCCCTACTGAGTACAATGGCACAACCTGCAAGTCTCTATGACAAACGGTTAAAAAATACACAAAAGGGGAGGAGTCTAACCATGGGGGCGTGGTCAAAATAGACCAATGAAAGAGGATATCCCTACTGAGTACAATGGCACAACCTGCAAGTCTCTACGACAAATGGTTCAAAAGATACAAAAAGGGGGTTCGGCCTAAGGATCAATGGTTAATCCCCTGAAGGGGGAGGGGCCGAACCATGGGGGCGTGGTCAACATAGACCAATGAAAGAGGATATCCCTACTGAGTACAATGGCACAACCCGCAAGTCTTCTTCTTCGTCTTCTTTATTTTTTCCGGCAGTGTAAACGCAACATGGCGTATTACTGCCCTCCTCAGTTCTATACTACGCCCACAATTGAGAAAAACTAAAATACGCATAGGCCTACACATTTTCTTTTAAATAATAATAATAAATAAAATAACATTATATCCTCTGGTACAACTCTGCCTCGTGCATAAATGTCAGCACTGCCTCTGTGATCAGCTGGTGGTTCTCATTATTCAGGCCAAAGAAAGATTTTAGAGAGAAAGAAGAAACTCCCAATTCTGATAACCTTTTATAAAAGATTTCCCTTTCTTTCCTATACCTGTCACATTCTAGGAAAACATGCTTGACAGTTTCAGGCTCTCCACATTCACACCGCCCATCTGGATGTTTTCCCACAATGCTTAACACATTAACTGCCATGCTTATATCCATCAATGTATGATCACTGCCACCAGTCTAAGCCTATGGAGATGTTCACCTTCTTTGCAGGGCTAGAACTTTTTTAATTGTATTGCTAAATTGACATTACTATGGCCCATTCAACATCGATTATTTATCGTTCAGGATGTAGGAACGTTATACTTTTTCATTCATATATTCATACTAAAATACCGTCTAGAATATAAGTATGTTTTTATCGTTTTCTGCAGTAATTCCTAGAACGCTAGTTATAGGCCTAAACGCATAATATAGATTATCGATTTCAGTTTGTTCGCGATACACGCTATATAAAAAAATCCAACTGAATACGATCCTAAACGTTATGACTCATCAAGCGCGGATGAAAGGGGGGGGGGGTCATTTATAATTCTGTGATCGTTAGGGATGGGTACCGAATTCTGTACTTTTGAGGTACCGAACCGAAACACATCGGTACAACCGAGTATCGATTCAAGTGAGATACCGAAAAAATAAAAATAAAACATTTTTTTTCTTTTAATTTTTTTTTTAATTTTTTTTTGCTTTTTTTTTCATGTCAACGTTCACACGCACAATATATTCTTACCTAGGATTTGACTTGATTCAACAACAAAGCAGTCGGAGCAATGGCAAGCCGAAAACTGTCGAAATTGTAGTTATTTGAAGTTTGGCAAATTTTTTTCACGACTGAGGTAGGTAAATAAATTTTTTTGAGACTAAAGTACCGAAAAAAGGTACCGTTGGGTACCAGTATCGATTCACAGGTACCGGTACCGGTACCGTATCGGTTCAAATATGAAAGGTACTGTCGTATCATTTGATAAATATAGCTCCTAAAATGTACTGGAAATGTCCCTAGGAAGAAAGGTTTAAGTACAGAGGGTCAGAGACAGCTGTCCTCTGCAAGTCATAAAAGATCACTAGAGAGTAAAACCCCTCAAAGCTACATCCTGCCTAGAACCTGTGTTTGCAAGATAAGAGAAAAATAAGTTTGTTTCTAGGTTCAGTAACTCAATAATAATCATTAAGTCATGTGCAAAATGAATGAATCATGTGTCTAGTCTTTTAGAAACAGTCAAAGTGTAACAGTTGGAAATCAAATATACTGGTAAGAACTAGAGTGACATAGTTCATAGATTGTGTGTGTGTTTACAGAGATTGATTGACATTGTGCTCACAACAGAGGTGGATTTACATACAAGTGTTGTCAGCAGTTGGGACAGTGGGGGGAGAAGTCACATTCTTCTGTTATCCACTGAGAGCGACAAAAGAACATGTCTCCTTCAAGCAGCTGTAACTAGGAGGGTCTAGTTACAGGATTACAGCAGAAACTATATACTTTCAAATGGTGTTAAAATACTTACATTAATGTGAAACAAACTGCAGACATTTCCTGGTATATTGTACTTGTAATCTGAGCATAAGGATATGAAACAATGTTATATATAAGAGAAGAATAATTGAAGTAAACAATTAAGCCTTGGGTTGAATCAAGTTAGACATCTTTTAAATGATAACTAAGTATAAACTGTTAGTAGCTATTTAACTTAAGCTAAAAGGAATGATTAAAATGCTATAACACTAGGCCTGATGAGACAAACAGTGATTCTCATCTGAGACCAAAATAGAATGTATGTGTTCAGGGAATTAAGCAGCATTCAGCCATGAATGTTTTGAGACTTAATACCAAAAGTATTAAGTCTATTTCTTACTAGTAAATATCCATTTGATTTGAAACAATGAAAATGAAACAGTTGGGCTCAGTCCAACCTCCTTTGAGATTTGAACTATGAATGCTGGTGATTGGATGAGACCAAATGTGTGATGTCACTGATGACCTCACGCTGAGAGGTTTCAGCTCATTGATAAAAGGGGTGTGTGGAAAACACACGACACAGAAGACACACACCACCCCCCCTGGAAGAGGACGGCAAGCGGGAAACAGACGAAGAAGAAGCTTTTTGAAACAAAGAAAATCAACAACTCAACGACGCTCCGCCACTAAGGCTCCATTGAAGATTATTATTCTTTAATCTACTCTCTTAGTCTAGTGTTAATGACAAATGGCATAGTGTTTGAATTCATTAATATTATTGCATGGTATATTCATTAAGACTCAGAGAATTTCTTGTACTTCTTGACTTTGAAATAAAACAGATCTGAGAAAAAGAATCCTCTTCATTCTCCTGCCGCTGCCGTTCTCCAAGACCGTGTTGGTCTTTATCAGTAAATAGGTTTTAAGGTGAAATTTAGAACACAACGCAGAGTAGATGAGATAGTTTTTTAAGGTAAAACCCTTATTCCTTTTACGATAGTACCCATCCCTAGTGATCGTCAGTAAATGCTTTATGTAGTATGGGTGATATATTGATCAGAGCTGTTTGCATTGAAAAGAATAAACCATCAAGCTGAAAGTAACGTTACTGTCCTCTTACCGTTCGCCGATGAGACTGGAGGAAAAAGATCCCACTTATTTGACCTCGATTGACTAGATCCATTTCCGGTTTGTATGGCGCAATAAACGCCCAAATCATATCGATTATTGAGTTATGGCAGCGATCCATATACACGGATGTGTGTCTAGAGTCCCGCAACAATATGTGACTGCCAGATGCACCGAGATCACCAGAGATCCATTTCCAGTCCCCCATTTTCAATTCATCATATGACACACACGACATACAGATAGACAGTACTGCTACATCTATACATTTATGACATACCAGATTTGCAAATACAGTACAGGTTTGTGACACAAAAAGTGTCCAGAAAAAAAGTGTATATACATTTGACGTAGAAACTGTACATTGGAGGAGGTTGGGTAGGTGGGGTGGGGTTGGGTGGGTGGGTGGGGCTGTACATTGGAGGTGGGGGGGGGGGGGCACTGTACACTGTACATTGGAATACTGACAAAGCCATACTTGGTCATTTACTGTACAACTGGGTTAGGACATTTGTAGGGGCCAGTTTCGAATTGCAGTCTCCCGTAGGTGTTCTTTGAGAGTGTTTTTGAAAGTGGGTAGTGATTCACATTCCTTTACAGCTTTGGGTAGGGCGTTCCACATTGATGTGGCATAATTGCGAAACGTGTTTAGTCCCTTGTTTGAGCCGAATCTGGGTTTAACATGATTTGTGGAGCTCCCTCTGGTGTTGTGATCGTGGTATTCACTGACCTTTGGGAAGTATTTTGACATGTACATGGGTACCTTAGTCGTGTAGTGTATCTTGTAGACCAGGCCCGTTGCTGTACTCTGTCGTCTACTCTAAGCCATCCTAGGTTGTCAAAGTGGGCAGGGGTGAGGTGGGTTCTAGGAGTCAGGTCAAGCAGTAGTCTGACTAGTTTGTTTTGAGATGTTTGTAATTTGGTTTTTAGTGCCTTTGAGGTGCTTTGGTACCATGAGGTTGTGCCGAGTCCCACTGTCTCAGCCGAGGCTGGGTGAGGGAATTATGAATACCATGGCGAAAGAATGAAATATGATCTCAATAACGTCGTAAGCCGTGGATTGGCGGAATTCACATGATCAGCAAACCCGTCGTAAGCCGTTTATGGCGGTGGATGTGTTAAGGTACTGTTCAACCCACAATGTCCCAGCCTCAATCTACACATATTGACCCTATCGCTCCTAGACCCATATCCAGCCATGTTGATTTTGACCCAAGGCTGCAGAGAGAAATAGTGCCTCCCCTTGGTCCCCTTTTCCCACTCAGCCTGTCACTCAGCCTCAACTCCTTTCTTAATCTTCTCTCTGAGTTCAACTCTTCCCATTGAAATGCTTATATCTTCTTCCCTTCCCAGGCTCTGTTTGGCAAGGAAATCAGCTGTCTCATTTCCCTCAATCCCAGCATCCCCCGGAACCCAGCAAAACTCCACTGAACAGCCTGCCTTCTCAATCCTATATAAAACTAATATTATGTCCTGAATGAGATCAGGGCGAGCTTTAAGTGCTGCGCACACGGCGGGCGATTTTTGCCAGGCGACCGACTTTTTTTGCAAGCCGACCGACAGAATCTTATCGCATCCATTGTTATGAATGAGAGAACCCACACGGCAGGAGATTTGAAGCAACGGTCGCGCAGCTATTTCTGTCGCCTCGCTAAAAATCGCCTCGATCCTATTTTTTGAGGCGACAGCAGGCGACACAGCAAGGACAATGAGGAAATAACATGACTTCTACAGTAGAAGTAGTACAGAACTTCTACTGGTGTATCATTGGTACACCATTAATTTATCAATACATTCATTGATCAATAACCTATGTATTATTACCATGCTACTTATGTTCATTATTATTAACAGGAACAATTTAAATAAATAACATTAGTTGGAGAAGCTATAGTGGCCGCTTGTCATTAACTAATAAATGAACAATGCGCCACAATGCACCTACTAGATGTTTTTATACTCGGGTAACAAAACAAGTTGTGGATGTTGACAGAGTTTAATGTCCAGGCTGCAGCTGATGTGGTTTATAAGGTTTATTGTGCAAAGAAAATGATGGTTGAGAACAGAACAGTTTGCGTCTTCCGTGAAAAAAACATTCTCTCTCAGCAGGTGCATAACAATACTTGTCCAATCGGTGGTAATGAACGTATTGTAGTGATCAGTCATGCAGTAAAGTCAGGAAGAATGAGGAGAGGTTGTATTCGTATAGGTGGTTTAATTCCAGCTCAATATGGGTTTAGTTCCCTCGTAATGCACAACACAGCTACCTGCTAATACGCTCGCTCCGCGACCTAACATGATCATGGCGCTGCAACGAACGGCTGCCTCTCTGATCGCTCCGTCGAGACTGTGCTTTCTTTTGTTAATTTTTATAGTATTAAGAGTTTTATTTGCACCTACTGTTGGTGCATTATACGTGTATGACCGTCAGTCAATCATTGACATTGGATTAAAGAAAACTTACCGATTGGATTGCTTTCTGGATCGGATTGCCGAACAACAACAATGGCCAGCGGAGATCCTTTGTTGTGGCCATGGCCAAAGCCAAGAGACGCCACGACGAAGAGGGAAGAGAGCCGGAGTCCGGAACAGACTGAGGTCCAAACGACACAGAACCACATTGCCCAGCATATTGTTGGCCAATGTGCAATCGATAGGGAATAAACTGGACGACATCAGAGCACGGATCCAATTCCAGAGGGACATTCGGGATTGTAACGTCCTCTGTTTCACAGAAACTTGGCTGAGTCCAGATGTCCCGAATCACGCAATAGAACCGGCAGACCACTTCTTCGTCCTCCGCAAGGACCGGACGGCAGAAGAGTCACTAAAGAAGAAAGGAGGCGGCATTGCCTTCATGATAAACAAGGAGTGGTGCGATGTAGGCAACGCAAAGGAACTGTCTAACCACTGCTCCCCAGACCTGGAGTTTATCACGATAAAATGTCAACCCTTCTTCCTCCCAAGAGAGTTAACGTCCATCATCCTCATCGGAGTGTACATTCCACCAAACGCGAACACTGGGGTCGCACTTTCAAAACTTCACAACGAGGTAAACAAACTCCAGACAGCTAATGTTGACGCTGCCATTTTGGTTCTGGGTGATTTCAACAGCGCGCGTCTTAAAAAGGTGTTGCCGAATTTCTATCAGCATGTGACCTGTCCCACCAGAGGCGAGAACATATTAGACCATGTATACTCGCAATTTAAGAATGGGTACAAGTCACAGGCTCTTAGTCCATTCGGTAAAAGCGATCACGCCGCCATCTTTCTTTTGCCAAAGTACAAACAAAGTCTCAAGCGAACGCCGGTGGTCTCGTGAGAGGTTAAGCATTGGGCCGTGACGTCAGAGGAGTCACTCCAAGCTGCACTTGAATGCACAGACTGGAGTGTATTCCGTGATAACACAGCCAATATTAACGAATACACCGAAACGGTAATTGACTATGTCTGTACTCTGGTAGAAGAAACAATCCCCTCCACCAAAATTAAAATCTACCCAAATCAAAAGCCCTGGGTAGACAAATCCGTCCGTGAGGCTCTGAAAGTGCGCACATCAGCATACAACACCGGGCTGGTGACAGGCAACATGGAAGAACACAAGATGGCAAGATACAACGTCAGGAGAGCAGTAATAGAGGCAAAACGGCGTTACAGGGATAAAGTTGAACTTCAGTTTGAACAGGCTGACTCTAGAGGCATGTGGCAGGGCCTCAGAACAATGACAGACTACAAAGGCACCCCCCTCAAACTGAACAGTGACATCTCCTTAGCAAATGATCTCAATTCCTTCTATGCGAGGTTTGAGGCTGTGAATAACAACACCAGCCTACAAATCACGGCAATGGGGGGGGGGGGGGGGGGGTCTGCTGATGGAGAATCAGTGTTCAGGGTAACAGAGCATGAGGTGAGACGGATCTTTAAAAAAGTGAATATCAGGAAGGCAGCAGGACCGGACGGCATCCCCGGCCGCGTCCTAAAAGTCTGTGCCGACCAACTGGCCCCGGTATTCACTGACATCTTCAACCTGTCCTTGGAACAGGCTGTCATCCCCACTTGTCTGAAGAAGTCCACCATCATCCCTGTACCCAAAAAATCTACGCCCGCTTGCCTCAACGACTACCGCCCTGTAGCCCTCACCTCCATAGCCATGAAGTGCTTTGAGAAGCTAGTGAAGGGCTACATCTGTTCCTCCCTCCCCATCAACCTGGACCCTCTGCAATTTGCATATCGCCCCAACAGGTCCACGGAGGACGCCATAGCCCATGTGCTGCACACAGCAGCATCACACCTGGACAAGAGGCAGGGGAACTATGTGAGAATGCTGTTCATCGACTACAGCTCAGCATTCAATACCATAGTCCCCTCCAAACTCATAGCCAAGCTCAGGGACCTGGGCTTGAACTATGACCTCTGCCAGTGGGTCTTGGACTTCCTGACGGGCAGACCCCAGGTGGTAAGAGCCGGCAACTGCACCTCCTCATCCATCACGCTCAACATAGGGGCCCCCCAGGGCTGTGTTCTGAGCCCCCTCCTCTACTCCCTGTACACACATGACTGCGTAGCACAGCGGAACAACAACACCATCATCAAATTTGCTGATGACACAGTAGTGGTGGGCCTGATCTCTGCCAACGACGAAAGGGCCTACCTGGAAGAGGTAGAGAACCTGTCACAGTGGTGTCAGGAGAACTGCCTCTCCCTGAACGTCAGCAAAACAAAAGAGATGATTGTGGACTTCAGGAGGTCGGGGGTCAAGGACTACAGCCCCCTCAGCATCGACGGGGCACCGGTTGAGAGAGTGAACAGTTTCAAGTACCTCGGAGCCCACATATCCGAGGACTTGAAATGGACCACACACATTGACAGTGTTGTGAAGAAGGCACGACAACGCCTCTACTTCCTCAGGTGCCTAAGGAAGTTCCAAGTCAGTCAGAAGATCCTTAGGAACTTCTACTCATGTACAATAGAGAGCATCCTGACCGGCAACATCACCTCCTGGTTTGGGAATAGCACTGTACAAGACCGTAGCAGACTACAAAGAGTGACACGTTCAGCCGAACGCACAATTGGAGGGGGGCTTCCCACCCTCCAGAACATTTACAACAAGCGGTGCAAGGGGAAGGCTAAGATAATTATTAAGGACTCGAGCCACCCGAACAACTGCCTCTTTGAACTGCTGCGGTCAGGCAAGCGATACCGGAGTCTTAAGGCGAGCACAGAAAGACTCAGAAGAAGCTTCTATCCCCAGGCCATCAGGCTGCTAAACGAACAATAAACACTATGCAACAACCATCAAATGCACACAGCACACACACCCACACGCACACACTCACTCAAACAAACAACACACTGCAGCACCCACTCTCCACACTTTAGATCACACAAACACACTTTACACTTTATATTTATTGATAAAGGATTTGCACTACAACTCGTACACCTACTGTGAATTGTACCTAAATTGCACCTCGTCCCATTTCTGCCTTGCACTATATAGTATTGTATATTAGTACACTGCACAGTATTGTATATTGTATGGTAACTACGTCTATTCTGCATCGAACATTGTACATGTCTAAACTGAACACTGTGACCTCATTTTTTTACTTCTAATTTTACTATGTTATTTTATTTCATACTTATCTTGTCTTGCACAGTCTCTGGAGCATAACAGTAAGAAGCATTTTGTATAAAAGTATTCTGTACTTCTGTATGACAAATATTAAAGAAACTTGAAGAAACTTGAAAACATCCAGTCCGTCCTCCCATATCTCCCTCCGGGGTGAAACAAGTAACCACACCCCCAGCTAAACAGAGCTTATTATACCTGAACGGTCGGATCTGGTGTGGGGGGCCAAGCGATTGTCGTTGAGCGACAGACGATAGCATCGCCAGGCGATGTCGGTCGCCCGCTGTGTGCAGACCACTTTAGACCTACCTGCACTCACAGCCATCAGTGCAGCAGCCGAGTCAGAACATATAATCACCTGGCCTGGTCCCACTTCCTCCACCCACCACAATGCCCAGAGAATGGCCAGTAACTCTGTTACAAATACAGAGCTGCCGTCAGAGATTCTCTGTCCCTTACCGATCCCTAACTAAAGTCTCTACGACAAGCGGTTCAAAAGATACAAAAAGTGGGCGTGGTCTAATGATCAAGATGAATCCCCTGAAGGGGGAGGGGCCGAACCATGGGGGCGTGGTCAACATAGACCAATGAAAGAGGATATCCCTACTGATTATGATGTCATAATAGACCATTCTAGAACATTTGTGTATCTATTCAACAATTCTCTCAGAAGATCTCATTGTGCATCTTGAAACAGGACTGATCCGTCCTGTTCAGACAGATAGACTAAACAACACATAGACTGAAGCCTGCATTTCTCAAACAAGAAGCCTTAGTTTAGCTGTGGAAAGGTGAGTGTCCACAACGGCTAGCTAGCTGGTCTACTTGAATACTGAATGTTAATATTGAATCAGACCATATTGAATACTGAATGTTAAAATTCAGGTTGACAGTTGACATCATTTGACAGTTGACAGGGGGCTGGAAAGTTGATTTAAATATATAATTTTTTTTATAAAATGATTAACAATTATAATAATAATTAAACAAAATATATTTTAATTGCCATCCTCTGTTATTTTACCCACGCGACGCGTTAGGACAAACATTATTTTCTCTCCATCCATTCATTCATCCTTCCTTCCCTGCTCAGACTATATAGGTGATTGAGAATGTCTCGTCTGGGGGGCCCTGATCACAAGTTCCTGCCTCAACAGGGGTGGCAGACCAGCCTTGTCAACCCTGTGGATATTGAGATGCAGCTAAGGAGCTCTGAGCTTCTCACTGCAGAAAGCAAAAGGCTGATACAGGAGAGTGACAAGGTATCCACACACATGCAGCAGGATGCCAACAAAAGACTGGGTAAATAACTGTGATTAGATTTGTCTAAGGCGTTTGATACTGTTGACCACCTTCTCCTCTTACAAAGATTTCAGAGTGTTGGCTTTGATATAGGTGCTTGCAGTTGGTTTCAAAACTATTTAACAGAAAGATTTCAGTGTGTGAAAATGGGAAATGCCCAATCAGAGCTTCTACCCATCACAAAAGGTGTTCCACAGGGATCAATCCTCGGCCCGGTCTTATTTACCATTTATATTAATAATATTGTCTCATCTCTGAGCAGCTGTCAAAGCCACCTTTACACGGATGACACAGTTCTCTATTGTACTGCTGATTCTGTGCAACTGGCCACTAAATATTTACAACTCTCCTTTGACGCCCTGCAAGATGCACTTATTAGTCTAAAATTGGTGCTTAATGCCAGTAAAACTAAATTCATGTTGTTTTCCAAAGCCAAAAATATTGTTTATAGTGACTTGCATATATCGACTCTGAACAGTTCTGATATCGAGAGAGTTTCAGAATACAAATACCTTGGTATTTGGATTGATGAAGGACTTACATTTAAATATCATGTGGGCGTTCTCGCCAGTAAATTACGGAAAAAGATTGGCTTTTTGTATAGAAATAGAGCCAACTTCCCTATGATTAGTAGAAAGAGAGTTGTTGAAGCAGTGTTCCTATCTGTTTTGGATTACGGAGATGTGATTTATAGACATGCAGCGGCTTCCACTCTTAAGCCCTTAGACTCTGTTTATCATTCAGCCATTAGATTTATCACCGGTGATAGTTATGGTACTCACCATTGTATCCTATATAATAAGGTCGGGTGGGCCTCTCTGGCAGAGAGACGTAAGTTGCATTGCAATATTTTTATCTATAAAGCCATAATTAGAGATTGTCCAAATTATATTAGTTCTTTATTGGAATGGACCACTGGACCCTGTCGTACACAATCCAGTTTTTGGCTTACACTTAGAGTGCCTAGAGTTTGTACTGAACTTGGTAGATCTGCTTTTGGCTTTTTTGCCCCTACATCATGGAATACCCTGCAGGAAACACTGAAACTAGACACTCTAGTGTCTATGGGTCGGTTTAGAACCTTAATGACCAATCAGGTCACCACAATATGTAATTGTTTTTAAATTATTACCTCTGCTTTAATTTTGAGCTATTTTATTCTTTTTAAAAGATTTTTTATTATTATTTTTTGTAATGTATTTTAAAATGTGCTCTCAATTATTCTGATTGTCTGATGTCTTTATATTTATGAACACACTGTGACACTTGTGTATCGCTGCTATCGGGACAAAACCTCATAACTCCAAAAACCCAACTTTTCAGCAGATGAAAAAAACTAACACAGATTTGAGGGTGAATAGAGTTAGGAGGTTTAGACAGATGATCGGTTTAATGCTTTCCCATTGTTTAAACTTTGTAAAACCCACACACACATATGGAGGATGATCTACGGAGTTGATTTATATAATAAAATTTTTTTCAAAAAATGGAGTTATGAGGTTTTGTCCCGACAGCAGCGGTATGTAACATCTCGACGGCACTGTAAATGAGTTTAATTACTCAGTGTATTATCGAGTATAAATAAAGATTGAATGAATGAATGAATGAATGAATGAATGAATGAATGAATGAATGAATGAATGAATGAATGATTAGGCAGGACAAACACAGGAATACCTACTTTTTCAGATTCAAACCTCCTATTCATATCCACCTGTCATATACCCTATATAGACCGTTTCAACTTGATAACAAAAACAAGGTTGAATGGCCCTCTCTGGTTGAAAGGCGTAGCTATAATTGGTATTTGTTTATTTTAAAGCCCTTATTGGTATACTTTCCCCTTACATCACAACACTGTTGAAATAGAATCTTGGAGCCTATTCTACACGTTCAAATGGTTGGTTTGTTCCTACAGTAGGCTTCCTTGAGTTTGCTCTGAACTAGGAAAAACTGCTTTTTCATTTGATGCTTCCAACACCTGGAATGCCTGACTCTGAAGCTTCTTCCTTCTTTTGCTGCATTTAAAATGATCTCTGACCATTGTGTGTCAACTTGTAACTGTCTGTAGCTGATTTCTATTGTTTATTCTTATTTGTTGTGTGTATGAATTTGCTGATAAACTGTCTTTGTTTTGTAAGCTTGTAGTTGCTGTAAATGAAAAAGCAAAAACAAACATACATTCTAGAACGGACTACATTTGATTTACTGTCAGCTATTGTCTAACCAGTTCCCTAGCAACACAATTCCACTGACACTGTCAATAAACTAAACAAAGAAATGTTTAAATTAAGTCACAGACGAAAATATGATATGACAGTTTAGCTTATTGCCATGCAGCCCTACTACGAGGCCCAACCCAGTATGGAGGTAGATTTCATCATGGGTTTGTATTTGTCTATGGAATAAAAACAGGCATGTCTTGCATCACCCAGGTCCAATGGGTGGTCAAGTTGGAGGTGAGGTTCAATGAGGTGGGCTTGTGTATATTGTTCAGAGCAGCGACTCAGCGACACCCAGGTCTTCAGGCAGGAGCTGGCACAGAAGCTGGGGGAGATCATTGTGGAGATCGACATCCTCAGCAACTTCAAGCGCCGCACGGAAAGAGCCCTGAAGGCCTGCGCTGAGCCTCTAAGGACTACCATACAATGCCTGGAGGAAAGGTGAGGAGGAGGAGGAGGAGGAGGAGGAGGATGAGGAGAGAGAGAGAGAGATAACCCTCATTGAAACTGCCATCACACACCAAAAAAAAGCAGTCACCATAGCACACAACCCCAGCCACCCCCTGAACCCATGCTTCACTCTACTCCCATCCGGCCGCAGATACAGATCTCTGATCTGTAAAAAGAAATTCAATAAAAAAATAAAAACCATGCTACAGTAACATCGCCGTGCCCTCTGCCATCACTGCCCAGTCACATGTTTAGTGTTGGTTTGAGTGATGAATGTTTCTTAAAGGTCCCATATTATGAAACACTTGTACACATACATTTGGGCCTACTAACACACAAACTGTGAAATAAGACAACCTAGTCACTAGTGAGATTATTTGATGTCACACCAAAAGCTGATTGCAATGCGTGGTCCTTGATTTGTGTGTGAAACATACAAAACAGCCTGCTCCTAAACGTTATCTTTTCTACCTAAAGTTTAACCTAAAATATGTTTCTGACAACAATTTAAGTGGGAAGTACAGTAGGATATGAAATAGCTGGATCTTGAGTCATATTTGATATGCAATGCCTAGTTTGACAGTTTGATTAAAGGTAAAAATATACCGTTTTGGGGACCTCAGAGAACTATATTAACTTGTTGAAAAGGAGTATAATATTGAACCTTTAATCTTCTTGTGCACAGGCTGTAGAAACACGTTTCCTCTAAGGAGGATAATACATTATCTATCTATTAAGGGGAGGCCATGAGGGGTGATTTGGTATTATGTTTTTTTTCTCCACTGCACAAGTACTGTATGCCCTCTCTCTGCCTGGCAGAATGAATCGAGTGCTTGCTGATAGGATGCACGACGAGGTGGAGAGACAACTGCTGAAGGAGAGGGACATGATCGAAAGTGTTACTTCTCTGCTGCAACCCACACTGGAGCAGATCACTGAACAGATAGGGTATGGGAGGGGTTGGGTTGGGCAGTGGTGGAAGAAGTACAACGTTTTTGCCATGTTTTCTATGCAAAAACCTTTTCTTCAAAGTAACTAGTAACAGATGGGTTCAGATAAATGTAGTGGAGTAAAAAGTACAATATTTCTGTAAAAGTATAAAGTTCCCTAACATTTTTATACTCACGTACAAGTACAAGTAGCTCGGAAAAGTACAGTACTTGAGTGAAAATATTTAGTTACTTTCCACCACTGGGGTTTGGTTTATATAGCAATATTATAGAGATTCATCAGCACTGTGCCCGTATTGGACCTACTGTGGGTGCAGTACAGTATCGGCACCTTTTGGTTTTTCCATTGGAAATACATACAAAATGTTTCAGCCACTGAAAAAAGTTTATTTATAGATGAGTAATTTTGCTACCATACCAGCTCACTTCCAACTTGCTGAATTGAGCCATGCACATGACTGTGAATGATGCAGTGGTAAAAAAACTAAAACTAATTATAGTTGTCCTACGTATAAGATGATCTGCTCTGTTGTCTTTAGCACGTCTTCAGTTTACAAACCTAGGTGAGTGTGTGCAACGTATCTATACTTGTCCCAGACTGATCCGATGGGCCAAGTACCGTCTAGAGAAGGACCTGAACGACAAGTTCCATGCCTTGAACATCGACGACTCCTGTGCTGAGATGGCCAACAGCGACTTCGACAACAATCTAAAGCCCAAAGACTCCAACATCACCCTGCTGAGGTACATAACGAGTGTGTTTATGCAATCAGAAAACTATATTATCAAGCGTTACTGACTCATCTATCACTTTACACTTTCTTTTACTTAAACAGTTTACTGTACATCCTACCACAAACGTTGTCGCCATCAGGGTCAAGACCGTTTGCCTTTCTACCTGCTCCACAGAACGTGTTGACTTAGAAGGGGGGGAACAAGGGGGAAGCATGGCTGTACATCTCATCAGAGCAATCAACAAACGCTCTGGAACAAATACAGGCTACAAGTCCAGCCCACTGAACTCTGGAAAAAAATTCAGTACAGCCACAAATTACAGTATGTTAGAATTATATGATTTTTTCATTTATTCATTCTTCTTTTGAAGGGGGTGGGGGTTGTTTTACGTGAGTCAGTACACCAGAAAACAACCAATATCAGCTTACGTTCTCTCTATTCAATGCACTGTATGAGGATGAACACGCGTGTCAGCGATAAAGGATTTAACCTGGGTGATTCTTGAGCCTGGACGCAGCCACCAAACGCAACTCAAAGTGGATACAATGCTGGCAGTGGAGCACCTTTTAGGGCTTTCAAAGGAAGCATTTCTTCCATGGCTGTAAAGGAGCAGGGCCATTATGGACTGTATATTGGACTTTAAATAGAGGCTTTGTTCCCTTATGTCCAGAAGGGGTCAGCCGTGTACTGCTTTTAATTATTTCCTCCACCATCTTTAGGGCATGGGAGTAGGCTACCCTTTCTCTGTTTCTTTTCTATTTATTTACCTCTATCACGCTCGCGCCTACAAGGCTTTCTTTACCTCTATCACACTTGCACCTACAAGTCTTTCTTTACCTCTATCACACTTGCACCTACAAGGCTTTCTTTACCTCTATCACACTTGCACCTACAAGTCTTTCTTTACCTCTATCACACTCGCACCTACAAGTCTTTCTTTACCTCTATCTAGGGTGACCAGATGCAAAAAGTCCAAAAGCAGGACAACAGTAAGATTTTGGTGGGACAAAGTGGGACAGATAGATAATGTAATTTTTTTTTATTAGAATAACTGGTGTTCACCGAATAGATAAAGGTTAAATCAAAATAAATACAAATTAAATACAGAATTATATCTCTCCACATTCATCTTGGCACTGGCAGCCGGCTTGTTACCACCTAACATCTGTTTTAAATATTCAAACTTTTAGACCAATGTTTTTTTTTTGCTTCGAAAAGAGGGACATCCTCTCAATATGTGGGACATTCGGTCAAATGGTGGGACAGTACAACCAAAAGGGGGACACCTGGTCACCCTACCTCTATCACACTTGCACCTACATGGCTTTCTTTACCTCTATCACACTTGCACCTACAATGCTTTCTTCAGGGCCGCCTGGGAGAAATGCGAGGCCCTGTGCGAGATTTAAACGCGAGCCCCCCCCCCCCCCCCCCCCCCTAAAAGGTAAAAAAAAAAATATATATATATATAATTTTTATTTATTTTAATACAGTCAACATATTCTTAAATAATAGCGCTGCCCGAGGCTGGGCATGATACAGTCAACATATAGCAAGAGAGAGAGCGAGAGAGAGCTCCCGTTCTACAGTCAATATACAGTGTTATCGCTGCACAGATCCGGTAATGCCCCTGACCCTCCAAATCCAAAGAGAAGAGGGTCTATACCAGAGAAAACAAAGTAGCAAGGAGCCAATGGCCGACATCAGCTAAATAGGCTAACTGCAAATAGAGTAGCCAGGTACTGACACCAGGCCACACACAGCTTTGGCCAACGCTACCCAAGCTACACAAACGACCAAGACAATTCACACACAGCACATGTCGTATCTCCAAATGTTGTGAAGTAACATGTTTTGCCTGGAAAAAAACATCGTTATTAACAAAACATTCGGGAGGGGAAGGAAGGAAGAGTGGGGTAATGTCCAATGGACATCTTACCTGCACCAAGGAACGCAGGGCGAAAGGCCACAACACAGGTCTCCACGTTGACGAAAGGCCTCTCGCTGGCGGGACAAAAAGAAGCTATGGCCGGTGCCTTGTCATGGTGCAGGCCCGACTACATCTTCTGTCAAAGATGATGTCGTAGTCAGAGTGCCAGGGCCTGCTATTCTCACGGCTAATGTCAATGGTCGTAGCACAAGCTAACAGCTAACTCTAGGCTAACTGATAGCATCAAGCTAACGTTCCCAGCCGAGCGAAAATGAGCAGCTAACGTCGTAGCTAAACAGCTAACTGGCTAACAGTTAGCTCAACCCGGCTATCGCTAACCACTAGCTAACGCAGAAGCAAGCTATGCGGCTACCACTGAAAAACTGTACAACGTGAGAAAAGCAATACAGGCCAACACTTCAGACAGCCGCTGTGTTTTCCTCTTCTCATCCGAAGAGGGAAGGGAAAAAGAAGGCAATACACGTCCCACTACAGAGTGGTGTTTACCATAGCGGTGCCGGCAACAAGTCCCGACTATAGCCGACTTGAGCATGGAGATATTCTCATAATGAAACACCAAGCTCACCTCCCTCGCACCAGGTGCTGACACCAGGCCACACACCGTTAGCTACTACAACAGCTAGCCGGCCCGTTTGGCTCCCGAGAGAGAGAGAGAGATATATCCACGGCGGGAATAGAATAGAGTGCATTAAAAACTCACCAAACGTCCAAGAGGATGGAGACAACCGCGTGGAGTTGACGAAGTTCATCTGCCGAATGACCGTCCTCTTCATCTTGGCATAACAATGCTGCACGCGCTCTCTCTAGGTTAGCTAACGCTAGTTAGCCTTTAGCTAAGCTAGCTACTAGCCGACATCATCATGGCTATCCCGACTGAACCACACGTTAGCACTCAATATTATAATGTAGCTAAAGCTAACTAGCTGTCCCTGCCTTTAGCCGGGATGGCTAGCCTGACTGAACTGTCTAACATGCAACAACTTTCATCTTCAGTCCATCTGCCGAATGACCGTCCTCTTCGTTTTGGCTGGCATAACTAAGCATAACCTCCAAAGCTGCACGCGCGAAATAGTCAAACGCAGCTGACGCACGCCAGCGTACACATAATGTAACCCCTCCCTTCTTGAAACCAATAGTATGTCTGCTGCAGAGCCCCAGAGCTCCAATAGAGAATAGTGCAGAGCCGCAGAGCCAGGAACATTCTACAAACGTGTCTAATGTGAAATATATAAGCATATAAGCAAAACTAGATTTTAGGTCTGTGATGAAAAAGGGCCTTGCACACCCCCTGAGGAGGCCCTGGCTTTCTTTACCTCTATCACACTTGCACCTACAAGTCTTTCTTTACCTCTATCACTCTTGCACCTACAAGGCTTTCTTTACCTCTATCACACTTGCACCTACAAGGCTTTCTTTACCTCTATCACACTTGCACCTACAAGGCTTTCTTTACCTCTATCACACTCACACCTACATGTCTTTCTTTACCTCTATCACACTTGCACCTACAAGGCTTTATTTACCTCTATCACACTCACACCTACATGTCTTTCTTTACCTCTATCACACTTGCACGTACAAGGCTTTCTTTACCTCTATCACACTTGCACCTACACTTCTTTCTTTACCTCTATCACACTTGCACCTACAAGTCTTTCCTTCCATTAGTTTTGCAGTTTATTTGTTTATTTGTTTATTGTTATTCGCACTTACAAGCATACATTCTGGGATAAAATAAGTAAATAGAAGAACAGTTAAAATGTGCAGGAAAGGTAAAAAAAAAACCAAGGGCTTATAAGCGACCTCCCCTCTTAAACCTATATAGGATAACTACACAAAAACAAAACAAACATGCCCCCCCCCCCACATTATGCACAAACACATGTGCATATCCCTCTCACATACACACAGATACATACAATACAGCATTATATAACTATTATAATGTTGGGGGAAAAAATTTAAAAGACTTTACACAAATACACATGGATACTAGACTACAGGATCTGTAGTTCTTTTTTAAGCTTACTTTTAAATATATTTAAAGTGGAACATGTTTCTATTAGATTTTGTATATCATTCCACATCACTGCACCTTGATAAACAAATGAGAATTTGGCAACAGAGGTCCTACAGAAAGGAATGCGTTTTGCAGTTGAGTTCTTCAACTTCTTAATCACTTTCTTACTCTTTCTCTTATGGCTACACTCTTTCTCTCCCAGATATACATGTCATTCCTAATGCCTCCCCACCTCTACCCCCCCCTCCCCCCAGCATGGCGGTGAGCACGGAGGAATGGGAGAGCTTCACAGACATCAACGTATCCAAAGCAGAGCGGGAGAAAACCAACTCCCTATCCCTGCAGGCCCTGGTGGAGGCTCTCTTGTTACAGACGGCGGCAGACATGCAGAGGCAACTCCAGGCCACAGCCTCAGCCTTCCGAACGAGGATCCAGGAGACAAAGACTGCCAAGAGACAGATGGAAGACCATCTGGCCAAGGTAGATTTTGAGCTAACCTAGGAAACCCAATAGTTGTTAAGAGCTAGTTTTATTAGATTACATGTTTTTTTGTGTTTCCTTTTAACTTTTATTTTCCCAAGGTAGGTTCGCTGAGCACAAATGATTTTTCAGCTACGCCCCTGCTTCACATTCACAGTTCGATTCACACCTGGAAGCTGCCCAGTACAACAACAGTCTGACACTGTTGGCCACTGAGCAACTCCACTGGAGCAGTTGGGGGTTAAGTGACTTTCTGAAGGGCAGTTCAGCGGTTGGTATTGAGGGATGGGAGAGTTATTCATTCACTTCCCCGACCAGATCTTTCCTGCTGGTCTGGGGGATCAAACCGGTGACCTTTCGGTCACAAACCTGCTTCTCTAATAGAACAGGTCAGCTCAAGTGTTGAGTGACTTTACATAATCACTTCAGTGACCAACATAGGTCAACCTTTTCCACAGAAGTCTGGTACCGTGGCCCTACAGTATGTGTTAGTCATCAGACATCTGTCTGCAGTGTTGCTTGATGTGACACCTTCATCCCCTTGACCAGATTCTCTCTGAGTTTGGCAGCCAGGAGAGGAACATGCAGGCTCTCCAGGTGGCCATAGCTGAGAAGGAGATCCCTCTGAAGGTGAGCCAGGCCCGCATGTCTGCACGGAGCCAGAGACCTGCCACTGAGCGGTGCCACGACCAAGCACAGGCCTGCCTGCTGTCCGAGGTCCAACAGCTCAGCACTCACATCAGCAAGTAAGGACAGGGTGTACTAAAGGGATCAATAATCAACTAGGCTGCAGTAAAAAACTTAAAACCAGATTTTCAAACATAAACATAAAGACAGAAAACACGCTCATCACAGACAAGCTGGATGTGGCCAATTACTTAAACATTTTCTCCACAAACATAGCCACAACATTGGTAAATAAACTACCCTCCCACTCAGGACATTTTGGGGTAGAACACATCCTAGCCTACTACTATAACCTAGGGATCCCCAAAGACGATTTCAAACTCGAAATGGTAACAACAGCTGAGGTACACAAAAAACTGAGCGCCCTCCAACCTAACAAGGCCACTGGCCATGACAATATCCCCTCCAAATTCCTCAGAGACTCAGCAGCCGCCATCACCCCAGTCATCACACACATAATAAACCTCTCCATAAAACAGGGACACGTACCCAAAGACTTCAAATTTGTGAGGGTAACCCCCCTGCACAAAAAGGGCAGCAAATTGGACGCAGGCAACTACCGCCCTGTTTCTATTCTGACCTCCATCTCGAAAGTCATGGAAAAAAATGTATACGAACAGGTCGAAAAGTACCTCGCGGAAATCTAATTTACAAATTCCAATCCGGCTTCAGAACATCCCACTCCACTGACACATGCCTTCTATATTTGAACGACCACATCAAACGAGGTGGACGCAGGCAAATACTGTGGCATGGTCATGCTGGACCTCCAAAAGGCCTTCAACACTGTCAATCACTCCATTCTGATTGACAAGCTAAAAGCAATTGGCTTTGATAGCACATCAGTGAGCTGGATGCAATCCTACCTGGAGGGAAGAGAACAGATGGTGGAGGTAAACGGTACACTACTCCCCCCCCCCCCTCCCAGTGAACTGCTGTGTTCCACAAGGAAGCATTTTAGGACCGTTACTGTTCCTAATTTATGCAAATGGCATGTCATCAGCCTGTGACTGCAACCTGTTCCTGTTCGCGGACAACTCAGCACTGCTGGTCTTGGACATGGACAAGTTGCAGGTTGAAAAAACATTCAGCTCTGAACTCGGCAGAATCTGCACCTGGCTCGCTGATAACAAACTATCATTACACCTGGGCAAAACAGAGTCCATTCTCTTCGGATAAAATAACAGACTCAGCAAGACCAACGGCTTCTCTGTTACAGTGGGTGACAATATTGTCACAAGGAAAGATCAAATTACATACCTGGGTTCCATCCTAGAGGCAAATCTTTCCTGTGACAAAATGGCAACCAATGTAATAAAAAAAGTCAACCAACGAACAAGATTCTTGTACCGGATCTCCTCCCTGGTAAACAATAATAACCTGAAGACTCTAACAGGAGCACTCATTCAAGGGTACTACGACTATGCCTGCACCTCATGGTACCAAAGCACCTCAAAGGCACTAAAAACAAGATTACAAACATCACAAAACAAACTGGTCAGACTACTGCTTAACCTCACTCCTAAAACACACCTCACCCCTGCCCACTTTGACAACCTAGGATGGCTTAGAGTAGAAGACAGAGTACAGCAACTTGCAATGGGCTTGGTCTACAAGATACACTACACCACTAAGGTACCCATGTACATGTCAAAATACTTCCCAAATGTCAGTGACTACCACGATCACAACACCAGATGGAGCTCCACAAATCATGTTAAACCCAGATTCGGCTCAAACAAGGGACTAAACACGTTTCGCAGTTATGCCACATCAATGTGGAACGCCCTACCCACAGCTGTAAAGGAATGTGAATCACTACCCACCTTCAAAACCGTTCTTAAAGAGCACCTACGGGAGGCTGCAATTCGAAACTGGCCCTTGTAAATGTCTAAACCCAAACCCCTCCAATGTAGTTTCTTCCCCCTCAAATGTATATACTCTCAAATAATGTATATACTCTCTTCTTAGAAACTCTGTCTATTAATCAGATTTTCCAACGCCAGGGTCTATATGACAGGCATTGTACTCTTAAACAGTACTGTATATTTGTAGATCTGGTATGTCATAAATGTTTGGATGTAACAGTACTGTCTATGTATACATCATGTATGTAATATGTTAGGATTAATTGAAAATGGGGGACCCTGATGTAAACAAGATGAAAGTCTTTCTCTCGTCTGCATCCCCTTAACAATTGTGTGTATTGAGCCGTACTCTATTGTACCTATTCTGCAATCTGTTAATAAGATTTTCAATCAATCAATCCATTTCAACAGGACATTTGGAGGTTTGTTGAAAGAGTGACTTCTCTACCTCTCCTCGCAGGTATATAATATTTTCTCTCTCCCTCCCTCCCATCCTATCTAGAATGCGTGAAGCGATGGCCCAGTCAGAGATGAAGCAGAAGGGTCTGATTAGCTGTCAGCTGACTCTGCAGGAGAATATCAAGATCAAGTCAAACTCACTCTACATCGACGAGGTCATCTGCACCCAGCTCCGACAGCCCATTGTCATACACAACTTCTGATTGGTCAGAAGACTAGTGCGCAATAAAAAATAAATACATTTGTTAGTCTCACATGTTCCCATCTGAGTTTAATTGAGTGAAACCAATAGTAGGGTGATGTCTTTATTGTGACATTTTAGTATGATCTTCCACTTGCTATATCCCTTTTTATTAATCTGGTCAGTTTTTATGCTACTATTGTGGTTAGGAAACTGCTATCTGTCTGATAGTGATGCTAGTTTATAAATATGTTAGCCACTGGAAAACACAAAAAAACATCCGCCTGATCATCTATCACTGATCATAAGCTATTCTGGTAACATTTTACAAGTAGCTATGATTGCTATGAGATATTAACATTGGCTAACTGTGCTAGCAGGTGATACATACATTCTCACTGTTGCTGTGGATGTTTATGAACCAATAAAATTAACATAATTGTAGCAAACTAGTTTTCTTACTTGTTTGTGGGCTAGGGAATATTTCAAAGGAAGTAGATTGGATATCTTAAATGGCTTGATTGAAAAATGGCATCCCCGGCCGCGTCCTAAAAGTCTGTGCCCCGGTATTCACTGACATCTTCAACCTGTCCTTGGAACAGGCTGTCATCCCCACCTGTCTGAAGAAGTCCACCATCATCCCTGTACCCAAAAAATCTACGCCCGCTTGCCTCAACGACTACCGCCCTGTAGCCCTCACCTCCATAGCCATGAAGTGCTTTGAGAAGCTAGTGAAGGGCTACATCTGTTCCTCCCTCCCCATCAACCTGGACCCTCTGCAATTTGCATATCGCCCCAACAGGTCCACGGAGGACGCCATAGCCCATGTGCTGCACACAGCAGCATCACACCTGGACAAGAGGCAGGGGAACTATGTGAGAATGCTGTTCATCGACTACAGCTCAGCATTCAATACCATAGTCCCCTCCAAACTCATAGCCAAGCTCAGGGACCTGGGCTTGAACTATGACCTCTGCCAGTGGGTCTTGGACTTCCTGACGGGCAGACCCCAGGTGGTAAGAGCCGGCAACTGCACCTCCTCATCCATCACGCTCAACATAGGGGCCCCCCAGGGCTGTGTTCTGAGCCCCCTCCTCTACTCCCTGTACACACATGACTGCGTAGCACAGCGGAACAACAACACCATCATCAAATTTGCTGATGACACAGTAGTGGTGGGCCTGATCTCTGCCAACGACGAAAGGGCCTACCTGGAAGAGGTAGAGAACCTGTCACAGTGGTGTCAGGAGAACTGCCTCTCCCTGAACGTCAGCAAAACAAAAGAGATGATTGTGGACTTCAGGAGGTCGGGGGTCAAGGACTACAGCCCCCTCAGCATCGACGGGGCACCGGTTGAGAGAGTGAACAGTTTCAAGTACCTCGGAGCCCACATATCCGAGGACTTGACATGGACCACACACATTGACAGTGTTGTGAAGAAGGCACGACAACGCCTCTACTTCCTCAGGCGCCTAAGGAAGTTCCAAGTCAGTCAGACTTAGGAACTTAGGAACTTCTACTCATGTACAATAGAGAGCATCCTGACCGGCAACATCACCCCCTGGTTTGGGAATAGCACTGCACAAGACCGTAGCAGACTACAAAGAGTGACACGTTCAGCCGAACGCACAATTGGAGGGGGGCTTCCCACCCTCCAGAACATTTACAACAAGCGGTGCAAGGGGAAGGCTAAGAGAATTATTAAGGACTCGAGCCACCCGAACAACTGCCTCTTTGAACTGCTGCGGTCAGGCAAGCGATACCGGAGTCTTAAGGCGAGCACAGAAAGACTCAGAAGAAGCTTCTATCCCCAGGCCATCAGGCTGCTAAACGAACAATAATCGCTAAACGAACAATAATCACTATGCAACAACCATCAAATGCACACAGCACACACACCCACACGCACACACTCACTCAAACAAACAACACACTGCAGCACCCACTCTCCACACTTTAGATCACACAAACACACTTACACTTTATATTTATTGATAAAGGATTTGCACTACAACTCGTACACCTACTGTGAATTGTACCTAAATTGCACCTCGTCCCATTTCTCCATTTCTGCCTTGCACTATATAGTATTGTATATTAGTACACTGCACAGTATTGTATATTGTATGGTAACTACGTCTATTCTGCATCGAACATTGTACATATGTCTAAACTGAACACTGTGACCTAATTTTTTTACTTCTAATTTTACTATGTTATTTTATTTCATACTTATCTTGTCTTGCACAGTCTCTGGAGCGCAACAGTAAGAAGCATTTTGTACAAAAGTATTCTGTACTTCTGTATGACAACTATTAAAGAAACTTGAAACTTGAAACTTGATTTTGTTCATATCCAGGGGGACCGACATCAAAGGGCTTTAGTCATAATTTTCACAACAACAACAACAACACAACAGTGCAATAAGATGCAATACGATTGGAAAACAAGATTTTCATTGTACTGAATCTTTAACTAATGCATTTATAAATGCTGTACATTTATTTATACAGGTGTGCTCATCACAAAGTCGTACTTCTGGAACCATTTACTAACATATTAACAAAGCATTCGCAGAACTGTACTGAGTTCCGAATAAGAAGGTGCAGCAGCAGAAAAGCAGGCTTGTGGAACAGCAGAAGATGGGAGGCTCAGGATCACAAGTAGTTTGAGGGGTCGATGGCAGAGCTTCGGCAGAGAACAATCATTAATAGCAACGATGTGTCTTTTTGTCCTATGAATGAATCATGTTCTGGAGTGAATGAATCATGTTCTGGAGTGAATGAATCATGTTCTGGAGTGAATGAATCATGTTCTGGAGTGAATGTTCTGGAGTGAATTAATCATGTTCTGGAGTGTGTACAGAGCAGATTGAGACCACTGGCACTTCAAAATGACACCCGCGGCGCCTTCACTACTCTAGCCTCAAATGTTGTCTCACCAGACCATTTGAGTCTAGAGCAGCGAAGGTGAGTGCTGTGTTGAAGTGTCGGCATGTCCAGGGTGCAGTGCCATCATTTGTAACTTGAACTATATGAGAAAACTACAATACACTGCCCCACCCAGGGGTGTAAAAAGTACCCAGAAATTATACTTAAGTGAAAGTATGGGTACTGTCTCAAAATCTGACTCAAGTAAAAGTCAAAGTATCTGGCTAAAAACACACTTGAGTAAAAGTAAAAAAGTCCTACTTTTAAATGTACTTAAGTACTAAAAAGTAAAAGTAAATCTTTTTTTGAAAGAGATAGACCAGGGTTCTCAAACTTATTCCATCGTGGGCCAAGTTTTCATTTGAACTACACATTGCACCAGGTGAGTTAGTTGAAGAGGTGAGCCAATTAGTGAAATCATCAGCTGGTGTTTAGGCAAGGCTGGAATGAAACCAAGCATACACTCGGCCCACAATGGAATGTGTTCTGCGATAGACAATTCTGAAATGAAAGAACAGAGGACACTTTTTTTGCATTAAAATTATGCACTTCTCCATTGAAGGTAAACTAACATGGACGGCATTCACATCACAGCATGAATAATATCACAATATTAAAGACCGAATACTGTAGTATCCTGAATAATATGACAATATTAAAAACAGAATGGTGTAACCTGAATAATATCACAATATTAACCACAGCATACTGGATTATCCTGAATAATATCACAATATTAAAGACAGAATATTGGAGTACACTGAATAATATCACAATATTAAAGACAGAATACTGGAGTACCCTGAATAATATCACAATATTAAAGACAGAATACTGGAGTACCCTGAATAATATCACAATATTAAAGACAGAATACTGGAGTACCCTGAATAATATCACAATATTAAAGACAGAATACTGGAGTACCCTGAATAATATCACAATAATAAAGACAGAATACTGGAGTACCCTGAATAATATCACAATATTAAAGACAGAATACTGGAGTACACTGAATAATATCACAATATTAACCACAGCATAATGTGGATTTTGTACTCCAAGTGAATGTCGTTTAAGGCACTGGCCAAAACATTTAAAGGATAACTCCAACATTTTGGGAAATTAGCTTATTTAACATCTTCCCTGGAGTTAGACAAGAAGATACATACCTTTTTTGTCTCTGTGCATGCATTAGGCTTAGGGAACAGACGCTCCGTTAGCATAGCTTAGCTTCATCACTGGAAGTGAGGCAGGACAGTACCCTGACGTTCCCTACAGGTTTGTTGATATTCTCATTCCTTCAAAGGATCTGAACTGATTGAAGTTTATGGATACCATGACTTAAAATCCTCTTACCTTGACGATTAAAAGCCTCCCCAATTTAGAAAACAGTAATCCAATGGCTGGTATTGATAATATACTAATAACTACTGGAAGCTCGGAGCTAACCGGAGCTAACGCAGAACAGGATGTGTAAAGCAAATATAATGACTTCCTTTCTGGGGTTTTCAAAATAAAAGTGCAACGTTTATAGCAGCGGAAAACGTTTATTTTGTACATTATCTAACGTTAACACGAACCTAAACTAACGTTACAACTAACCTAAAGTTAGTTTAGGTTCGTGTTAACGTTAGATAATGTACAAAATAAACGTTTTCCGCTGCTATAGACGTCGCTCTTTTATTTTGAAACCCCCCAGAAAGGAAGTCATTGCTCTCGTTATCTGCTTGAGTGTCCGGTTAGCTCCGTTAGCGTGCAGTAGTTAGCAGTATATCAATACCAGCCATTGGATTACTGTTTTCTAAATTGGGGAGGCTTTAAATCGTCAAGGTAAGAGGATTTTAAGTCATGGTATCCATAAACTTCAATCGGTTCAGATCCTTTGAAGGAATGAGAATATCAACAAACCTGTAGGGAACGTCAGGGTACTGTCCTGCCTCACTTCCAGTGATGAAGCTAAGCTATGCTAACGGAGCGTCTGTTCCCAAAGCTAAATGCACGCACAGAGACAAAAAAGGTATGTATCTTCTTGTCTAACTCCAGGGAAGATGTTAAATAAGCTAATTTCCCAAAATGTTGGAGTTATCCTTTAAAGTATGGGAGCCCTTCAGTCTTCTGCAGGCAAGTGCAACAGAACGCCTTTCAAAGTTTTCAGTGTCGATCTAGTGAGTGGTTACCCCAATGAAACTTCTTCGCCGGGCTGTCCAGCAATCTGTTGTTGTCGCGATCCATTCAACTTCACTCATAGCAGCAGTGACTTTCTCTTTCATGGTTTGAGCAGCTTTGCTGATCTTCGAGCGGCCAGTGGGCCTCGTAATGACGTTAGTGCTTGGTCGCAAACCATTTATCAGGTTTTTGAATGATGACAACTCAACAACACTATAAGGTTGGAGTCCTTGAACTATGTATTTTTTATGTAGATAGGGCCATGGATGCTCATCTTGTCCGTCCACGCTGTCGCCGACCGTTTCGTCCTCTTCATCACTCATTGTGGCCATCTTCTATGGCTTGCCACTGACTGTCTATTCTTCAGGTGTTTAATCAAAGATCCCCGCTGTCTAGTCTTGCTCAAGGACCAATCAGCATTGGTATGGGCGGGTTCATTTTACATTGATGGGGATTTGATTGGCTGTTTACCTGCGGCCGCAGGATTAATAACGTTAACGTTAGTTTGGCGAGATAAACAATTCAAATATACTAATTAAAATGGTTGGACCTGCGAGATTTGTACTTACTGTAGTTCTGATTGAACAATGATTGGCTGGGAGACATTCCACGTGTGCTGATATACAGTATAACGGCATCAATAGAGGTTTCAACATACCCAGTGCTCTCAGAATAGGACAGAGAAATTAGCACAAAGTATCTGGGTAACATCACAAAGACTTAACCCAAAGAAGACACTGGAGCACACAGATCATATTGCTTCTTGCACCTTATATTAAAAAAGCAATATGACCTGCCATACTGTATGTGTTCCAGTGTGTTCTTTGTGTCAGGTCTTTGTGAAGTTACCCAGAGACCTCTTGCTTCTATGTATCACTTCACTGTTTTCAGTCATATATTGCTACATACACTGTAAAACCCAATAAGTTTCCAGAACTTAAAAAATTTTAGTCAACCCCCTGCCTCAAATTTTTTAAGTTGATAAACTCAAATGTTTTCAGTTGGCTAAGACTTACAATTCTCAGTTAAGGCAACTCAAATATGGTCTGTTACTGTGACTTAAGGTTCTCAGTTAAGTCAAATCAAATATGGTCAGTTACTGTGACTTACACGTGACGGTGCGGCTCCGTCACTGACTTTGCGGGCAGTGCGCATACTGTACATACACACACACTCATTGTCTGTCTTTCCATATACCATAACCGTATAATGTAATGTGGTGCGTTTCATGTGGACAGCGCACATGGGAACGCACACATGCCATATGCCGCGGAGCAACACACACACACACACACACACACACCAAACATTCCCTCTTGTCAGCTTTCGTAGGATGTCCGAATGCGCACAATCATTTCTTTCCGTTTCCGTTGTTATAGCAGAATGACGTTCATACAGCAAGACATTCATTCATCACATCACATTTATTTACTCACAGTCATGATGCATTCGCTTCGCTCTGCACTCCTAGGTTGACGTGTTGGCCAAGCAGAAGCACACATATCCGCCAGGTTAAATGGGAGGGGTTGACGCAAGGTAATCGTCACGTGAGCGATATGATTGTATTGTACTGTTTACTTGGTTATCTGTAATTTAAAACAGTTGGAAGTTATGTGATATAGTGGAGGATATATATTTTGTGTGTAGGAATTGGTTTAATGTGTTAAAAAGAATAATAATATGTACATCCTGTTTAAAGCCTAGTGGGAGGGGCTATTGGATACAAGAGAGCTGCTTTGGCCCAGGGACGTCAGTCTTGAATGGACTGAGTTACAGTGAAGGTAACCAGGATCCCTAGTACAACGTGTTGGTATTGCTTGTAGTAGAAGTAGTAGTGTATATTGTGTATTTAGACTTTGTGTAGTGTTAAGTATTAAGTATATTTTGTTTTGTTTATTTGTTTTCTCTTTTTCCACTTTTGTTAGATATAGTAAGTATAGGGTATTTTGGTTTACGTTACTTTCACTTTTTCACATTTTTTGTAAAACTATATCACCTCTGCACTTTTGGGAGGCGGGAAATAAACACCCACCAACGAGATCTTTCGACTACGCCTGTTTATGAGAGAATCAAAGGAGTTCGGGAGAGGACCCCGTCACATATGGTGTCAGAAGTGGGATGGCTAGCCGAAAGAAGATAACCCGCCTGCCCAGGCAGCGCGCCGGACTGCGCTCCCAGAGACAAGAGCGAGATGAGGAGTTGGCAGCCAGTGATACCGACCGGGCTTGGGAGACAGACCCGGAGGACGAGAAGGGCGCTGCAGCCCCAGCGCCGACCGGTGGACCAGGGGGAGAACTGCTGGTAATAATGAGAGACTTCCTAGCAGGACAGCAAAGGAGAGAGGAGGGCCTGCTGGCAGAGATTCGAGGCCTGCGGACCTCTGTTCCACTGGTTCAACCAGCTCCCCAGCAACGTCAAAATATTTCACTGCCTGCCCCAAATTTGCATGACCCTATTGCAACTCCAGGGACAGCAAGCAACCCCAGACTTGACCCGCCAACACCTGCACCCCGGCGTGGGTACCAGGATGCACCATCAGTGGAACCCTCTCTGCAGTTTTCTGACTCAGTCAGTAGGCCGGAGCAGTCAAGGCCAGATTGGAGGCACTATAATGAGCCTAAAATTCCCCAATTTTTTATGGGTGAGGACATTGAGAACTACCTGTTACGTTTTGAGCGCATGGCTAGAACATGGAACTGGGCGGAAAGTGAGTGGGCATGCCGACTCGTGCCACTGCTGTCCGGGAAGGCATTGGAGGCCTACACGGCGATGGATGAGGAAAGAGCCCACTGCTATGCAGACCTGAAGACGGCACTGCTGATGAAGTTTGACATCTCTCCAGAGACGTACCGGCAGAAGTTCCGGTCCACTGCGGTACCACCGGGAGAGAACCCCACCGAGACCTATCACCGCCTGAAGGGGCTCTACCGTCGTTGGATTCGGCCCGAGCAGCACAGCAAGGAGGAGGTTGGAGAGGCGATCATCTTGGAGCAGTTACTCCTGCTACTTCCCTCCGAGGTGAGGACATGGGTGAAGGAGCATGAGCCAGGGGAGGGACTGGCAGCTGCTAAACTGGCTCTACAGTTCATCAACGCTCGAAGAGGAGGACCAGCTGTACGCTCCACCAGTGCAGAACCCCGGCAGTTGCTCCAGCCACCCTATCTAAAGCCTGCACCGCGAAGGTATAACCAGGAACCTCCAGGTAACCCCAGCTCTGCCCCAAACCAACGATCAGCCGGTAAGGACTTTGACTTTGTGTGTTACTATTGCCAGCAGTCAGGCCACAAAGCTTCTGAGTGTCCCATACGCAAGGCTAAGGCCACAGGCGCTTGCTATGCACCCCGGCCTGAGGTGGAGACTACCGGGGATAAGGAAGTGCAAGCTCAGCACTATAGGACTGTGACTGTTAATGGCCGCCAGGTTACTGCTCTGTTGGACACTGGTAGCTTTATGTCATTTGTGAAACGCAGTATAGTACCAGTAGGCAGTGTGGACTATAGCCGCCAAGCAGATGTGTTGTGTGTGCATGGGGATAAGCATCTGTACCCCAAAACAGAGATAACTGTTACCCTTGAGAACCAGCCTTACCTATTAACTGTTGGGGTGGTAGACAATTTGCCGGTAGATCTCATATTAGGGAGAGATTTACCGATACTGGTGGATTTACTGCAGGAGACAGAATTGCCAGTCCAAACTGTCTCGGGGAAGAGGGGAGATGTTGTGTGTCCTGTGATAACTCGAGCCCAGGCAAAGGCTGGAGTCCAACCACTCCCAGATTTTGACAGTAGTCTGTGTGAGGGTGGCACTAAGGGGCCAAAAAAATCTCGGCGCCAACGCCGCTTTGAGAAGCAGCTAAAATCTACCGAACCTGAACCAACAGACAAAATGTGGGAAGTGCCTGAAAATATTTCTGTGATACAGATGGAAGATGTAACTTTGAAACCGTTGTTTATGCAAGTGGTAGAAGAGACCAAAACAAATTGTGTGGGAAAGGAAATGTTCATTGTTGATAATAACGTGTTATACAAAGTTACAGATGACCACAGACGTCTTGTGGTGCCTGCTAGCTGTAGAGGACTGGTCATGCACCTAGCACACACCCTCCCATGGGCCGGCCATCTTGGCCGCCATAAAACATTTTTACGGGTTAGTGCGCGCTTTTATTGGCCCTGCATGTACACTGACATTGATCAATATTGCGCCACATGCCCCACATGTCAGAAAACATGCCCTGCCCGCAAATCTGACCGAGCTTTCCTCCAGCCACTCCCTGTCATCTCTACTCCATTCCGCAGGATTGCTATGGACATCGTGGGCCCTCTGGTGAAAAGCAGCGGTGGACACCAGTACATCCTGGTTGTGAGTGACTACGCCACCCGTTTCCCAGAGGCCTTTCCCCTGCGCACCATCACCGCTCCCGTGGTTCTGCGGGCTTTGGTACAGCTGTTCTCCAGAGTGGGGATACCAGATGAGATCTTGACGGACCAGGGGACCAACTTCACCTCTAGGCTGATGCATCTCTTCCACAAACAATTGGGCATCTCAGCGATCAGGACCACCCCTTACCACCCACAAACTGATGGTTTGGTCGAAAGGTTCAACCAGACGCTGAAGAGGATGTTGCGGAAGTTTGTGGATGACACTGGCAAGGACTGGGATCGCTGGCTCCCATTTCTGCTCTTCGCCTACCGAGAAGTTCCCCAGGCCTCAACAGGTTTCTCACCATTTGAACTGTTGTATGGCTGGGAGGTACAGGGACCGTTGGATCTGCTCCGAAAGGGCTGGGAGGGTCCTTCCACCCATTCGAGTGACAGAGGGGTGGTGCAGTTTGTGCTGGAGATGAGGGATCGGCTGGCCGGATACCAGGAGGAGGCAGAGGTCAACCTGCGTGAGGCCCAGAAAGGTCAGAAGGCCTGGTATGACCAACAGGCCAGGCACCGTGAGCTACAGGCTGGCCAAAAAGTCCTGTTGCTCCTCCCTTCGTCCAACAGCAAGCTCTTGGCGAAATGGCAAGGGCCATACCTCATCACCCGCAAGATGGGTCCTGTCACATATGAGGTCCATCACCCGGACAAGAAGAAACAGAAACAGACTTATCACGTGAACCTCCTAAAACAATGGAAGGAACGTCCAATCCAGGAACAGCTCTGCTGGTGAGGGAGGTGGACGTGGAAGAGGAAGTGGAGACAGGACTGAGAGCTCTAACTACAACTGCTACCCCTGTCTTAGTACATCTAACTCTAGAGCAAGCTGCACAGCTCCTCCAGGTCTTCCAGGAGTCTCCATCCCTCTTTGCCGCCAGGCCAGGGAAAACCACCCTCATTGAGCATGTAGTTCGCCTAAAAGATGGACGGCCAATCCGCCAACGTCCCTACCGTGTCCCCCAACAGCTGGTGGAAAAGCTGCGACTAGAGATAGAGGAGATGTTGAAGCTCGGAGTCATTGAACCTTCTAACTCAGAATGGTGCAGTCCGGTAGTCATTGTCTTTAAAAAAGATGGTTCACTCAGGATATGCATTGACTTCAGGAAGCTCAATGCCATCTCTGAGTTTGATGCCTACCCCATGCCAAGGATCGACGACTTACTGGAGAAGATCGGAGCTGCCAGATACATCACAAACCTGGATCTCTGTAAAGGATACTGGCAGGTCCCGCTGGAGAAGTCGTGTCGGCCATATACAGCATTCCGAACACCAGCTGGCTTGTACCAGTTCACAGTGATGCCCTTTGGACTTCATGGAGCACCAGCCACCTTCCAAAGACTGATGGACAGAGTCCTCCAGGGGTGTGACCACTGCAGTGCAGCATACCTGGATGATGTGGTCATCTTCAGTGCGACTTGGGAGGAGCATGTCCAAGATGTGTCACTGGTGCTGGGAAGAATCCGAAAGGCGGGATTGACACTCAACCTTGCCAAGTGTGAGTGGGCACAGCAGGAGACACAGTACCTGGGCTACCTGCTAGGACGGGGTGAGGTGCGTCCGCAAGTGGATAAGGTGGAAGCTATCCAAAACTCCCCTCGACCTCGGACCAAGAAGGAAGTACGGTCCTTCCTGGGATTGGCTGGCTGGTACCGACGTTTTGTGCCCCAGTTTGCAACCATTGCAACCCCACTTACAGCACTGACCAATAAGGACCAGAAGAATCCAGTAAACTGGTCAGAGGAGTGTGAAACGGCTTTCAAAGCATTGAAATCCCACCTATGTTCTTCCCCTGTCCTCAAGAGCCCGGACTTCACCAGAAGATTTCTGGTACAGGTGGATGCATCCGAAGTTGGCCTTGGAGCGGTTTTGGCCCAAGGAGACCCTGGGGAAGAACATCCAATCCTATACCTGAGCCGCAAGCTGAAGCCACCGGAGACCAGGTATTCCACAGTGGAAAAGGAGGGCTTGGCCATTAAGTGGCCGCTGGAGAGTCTGCAGTACTACCTGCTTGGACGGGAATTTGACCTGGAAACGGACCACCGAGCTCTTACCTGGATCAACTCCATGAGGGACCACAACAGCCGCCTTACCCGATGGTACCTCTCACTCCAGCCATTTAAGTTTAACATCCGACACCGATCGGGCAAGACCAATGTGGTGGCAGATTACCTATCCAGGTTGCCGCACATCGCCAACCTCGAGGAGGAGAGGGATGATGTGACGGTGCGGCTCCGTCACTGACTTTGCGGGCAGTGCGCATACTGTACATACACACACACTCATTGTCTGTCTTTCCATATACCATAACCGTATAATGTAATGTGGTGCGTTTCATGTGGACAGCGCACATGGGAACGCACACACGCCATATGCCGCGGAGCAACACACACACACACACACACACACACACACCAAACATTCCCTCTTGTCAGCTTTCGTAGGATGTCCGAATGCGCACAATCATTTCATTCCGTTTCCGTTGTTATAGCAGAATGACGTTCATACAGCAAGACATTCATTCATCACATCACATTTATTTACTCACAGTCATGATGCATTCGCTTCGCTCTGCACTCCTAGGTTGACGTGTTGGCCAAGCAGAAGCACACATATCCGCCAGGTTAAATGGGAGGGGTTGACGCAAGGTAATCGTCACGTGAGCGATATGATTGTATTGTACTGTTTACTTGGTTATCTGTAATTTAAAACAGTTGGAAGTTATGTGATATAGTGGAGGATATATATTTTGTGTGTAGGAATTGGTTTAATGTGTTAAAAAGAATAATAATATGTACATCCTGTTTAAAGCCTAGTGGGAGGGGCTATTGGATACAAGAGAGCTGCTTTGGCCCAGGGACGTCAGTCTTGAATGGACTGAGTTACAGTGAAGGTAACCAGGATCCCTAGTACAACGTGTTGGTATTGCTTGTAGTAGAAGTAGTAGTGTATATTGTGTATTTAGACTTTGTGTAGTGTTAAGTATTAAGTATATTTTGTTTTGTTTATTTGTTTTCTCTTTTTCCACTTTTGTTAGATATAGTAAGTATAGGGTATTTTGGTTTACGTTACTTTCACTTTTTCACATTTTTTGTAAAACTATATCACCTCTGCACTTTTGGGAGGCGGGAAATAAACACCCACCAACGAGATCTTTCGACTACGCCTGTTTATGAGAGAATCAAAGGAGTTCGGGAGAGGACCCCGTCACATTACAGTTCTCAGTTAAGGCAATTAAAATATGTTCAGTTACTGTGACTTAAGGTTCTCAAGTGGAGGCAACTCAAATATATTCAGTTACTGTGACTTACAGTTCTCAGTTAAGGCAATTCAAATATGTTCAGTTACTGTGACTTAAGGTTCTCAAGTGGAGGCAACTCAAATATATTCAGTTACTGTGACTTAAGGTTCTCAAGTGGAGGCAACTCAAATATATTCAGTTACTGTGACTTAAGGTTCAACCTTAAATCCATGTGATTAAGTTAACAGAACTAAAAGAAATTGAGTCATTCTTATGCCTCATTTCTTTTAAGTTAATCAACTCAAATATTTGCAGTTACTATAACTTAAGGTTCAGTTTTAAAATCCATAATAAGTTAACAGAAAAATAACTACACAAGCACATTATATCAACTTCAAACTCTTATTTATTTCTATTCAGAGTATACATCTATACATCTATTAACTTACAAAAACATTGTGTTGCCCTCTCCAAAATTATGGCAATGTTAAAATTGAAAATATATATAGAAAATATATATAGAAATACATGAATGTTATAACATGTACATAAAATGTAATGTATATTACACATTTAATCCCACTGGTCACAATAGTGTAATAATGTTTGTTATAAGGCTCTGAAAATGTTACTGAATGATGTATCAATGTATTTCCAGCAAATATTGAAATAATAAAGGGTCTCAATATGTGCAGTGCACATGACCAGAGCTGTTTACATCTTGGCTGAATTACTCAAATTTGTATAGTGTGGTCATAGAATGAGCAAACATGTTGACGGCAACTATTGTGACCGTTGGGATAACACAGTGTATCTATGTACAGTACAGAATAAAATGTATAGATTATCTGAAAATATATATAGAAAATAAATACATGCATGTTATAACATGTACATAAAATGTAATGTATATTACACATTTAATCCCACTGGTCACAATAGTGTAATAATGTTTGTTATAAGGCTCTGAAAATGTTACTGAATGATGTATCAATGTATTTCCAGCCAATATTGAAATAATAAAGGGTCTCAATATGTGCAGTGCACATGACCAGAGCTGTTTACATCTTGGCTGAATTACTCAAATTTGTATAGTGTGGTCATAGAATGAGCAAACATGTTGACGGCAACTATTGTGACCGTTGGGATAACAGTGTATTGAAGATATAATGTTTGTTTGCAAGGTTTGCTGGAGCCACTTCATCCAGGACGGCACACCCCGGTCAGAGAGCGGACGCAGACACAGAGAACAGTCCTTTCATATTTTATTAAGGATTCTGTTGTTGAGTAATATCTCAAGAGTGCTTTCCATCCAGGTCGTAGGGCTGGATGGAGCAATCAAAGATTGAGTGAGTGGTGTTCTGCAACAGATAAGCAGAACACACAATAATTAACAGAGGTACATACTTATTAATCATAACCTGAACACAGTAAAAGATGCTATCTAGCATATTAGCATTGGCCGCATGGACCAAACATAATGCACACAACTGAAAAGATGCTATCTAGCATATTAGCATCGGCCGCATGGACCGAACATAACAAGTAATCGGCAGAATGCACACAACTGAAAAGATGCTATCTAGCATATTAGCATTGGCCGCATGGACCAAACATAATGCACACAACTGAAAAGATGCTATCTAGCATATTAGCATTGGCCGCATGGACCAAACATAATGCACACAACTGAAAAGATGCTATCTAGCATATTAGCATCGGCCGCATGGACCAAACATAACAAGTAAATGGCAGAATGCAATGGCATCCAGAACACACAACTGAAGAGATGCTATAGCATTATTGGCATTAGCATAGCTCAATTAGCAGCATGAATTAACACAACGTAGCAAACCAAATCATAGTCACACATGCATGTGACAGCATCTCAACACATAAGGCAGGCTACATATGACATGTATCTATCATTACCATAGGCACTATATTTGTAGGCTATTGGTGACTTACTTAGTTCATGAACGCACTCTCTCACTGGGAAAGCAGACAGCAATGGAACACATGGGCGGCAAGATGGCCGCTGTATTTAAACCCATTAGGACCCCTGGGCTGTCCAGAGAGATGCCAGACTATAAATAATAGGACACCTGGGCCATCAAAGAAGTGCTTGACTGGAAATAACAATACACAGCATAACAAATAATGTGGAATTTACAACAGCCACCCCAGGAATAGCATAACTATTATGTAAACAGTCAAATTCCCTAAATGGCTACCGAGGTCTCTGATTGTCGCCATCATTTGCCACAGTCGGGTCGGGAGCGTAGGACACTTGTGGCAGGGAGGCATCCCGCCGCCCCATCAGCAACCTGTTTGGTGTCACATAATGGTGGCTTAAGGGGCCGCAACCGGGCAGGAGGTAAGTCTGCCACCATTGGAGCCACCGGCTCCCACCTCCACTTCCTACATCCTGTGCAGGTCCTCTGATGATGCTTGATGGCCCGTCTTCCCCACAGGACCCAGTACTGGTGCCTGATCTCTGCGAAGACCCTATCGGGCCCTGGGTGGAGTAGGCGGGCATCTACATCCTTCATGAGTTTCGTCACTGCATGGCCAGGATCGAGAACTATGGGGTGGATGTCAGTAGAACAGGAGGTGTCCAGGTGACAAGAGCGTCCACCAATTTGGAGAAGACCCATTGTATGATCCATCTCTGGTGAGAGCGTACTGAGCTTACTGTACTACTGGGCAGTACTGGGTTTCCAGCTCTGAGACACTTAAATCCCTCTGGGAAGCAGTCCGCCTGGCTGGTCTTCAGCAGGAAGACTTCGGTGTCATGCAGGTTAGGTTGAGGTAAGGAGGAGTCGGCCGCCGCCCCGTGATGGGTGAACCATGACTCGTCAGACTTATTTACCGCTTCTTCACCCAGCTTGGCAACACATCCTCCATCGAGCTTTTTGATCTCTGCTCCAGTGATTTGAGCCTTAGCTGGATCTCCTAGCAGTCTTTGCTCTGTGTTACGGGGCATTGGCATGACTGCTTCGGCAGTGGCTTTCAGTGGTGGCGCGTCCTTTGCGCGGAGCAGAGGCGTGGTGTATCGGAGTGTGTCACCAACCTTCACCCTCAGTGCGTGCTTCCAGGATGCCCACAGTCTCGTGGTCCAGACGGGACCTTACTGCTAGCTTTTCACTTCTAAATGGAAGCACATCAAGCTGCCAGAGACGTTCAATGTGTTGATAGAGGTCGTCCGGTGCAGATTTGAGAGAGGTAAAGTAGCATGAAGTAGCCTGTGACGCAAGACCATCTGGGCCTTGGAGTGCCCAGCCGAGCGCTGTGTGGACTGCTGCGGGTCCACCTTTGGGGCCGAATCTGATGGGTTCTTGGGATGTGATCAGATGGGTGCAGTCTGCACCAATTAGCAGTAGTGGATGCACTTGACTGAAGTCCTGCAATGGGAGCCCCCTCAGGTGGCGATAGCGTTCCTGAAGCGCAGTCACAGGGTAAGACTGCTCTGACAGGACTAATCGACCTGCTGTGAAGGCGCCCTTCACCAGGTGCTGTTCAGAAGGATGAGTCAGGGAGGCCACATGGAAATCTACAGACTTGCCAGTGAGGCGAGCCACGTCCTGGCGAATCGTCCGCAGTGCGAGGGACTCCGCTTCGCCTTTAAGGTCCAGGTGTCGAGCTGCAGCTGGCAGTATTATCGTGCGTTCAGCTCCATCATCTAGGATCGCATAAGTGTGCAGTGACTTGCTCCCGTTAGTAATGATGATTGGTACCACCTTAAGGTACACCTTTCCTCCTTGTTTGGAGTTGGAGAGCGAGGCACCATCCTTTGGTGTGATGAGGTAGGCACGGGGACCCGGCTTGGCGATGGCGTGGAGAACTCTGAGGTGGACCTCCTGGCACTCACTGCATGGTTTCCTCAAGGTGCAGGCATCTTGCTCATGGTTGGTACGACCGCAATTACGACAACGTTTGCCATTTGCTATCCACTTCTCAACCTTTCCCGGCGAGCATTGGACAATGTCTGGACACTGCGATAGGTAGTGCTCGGCACTCCTACAGAAGAGACACATCCTCTTGAACTTCTGCTTCTTGGCTTCTGATTGAGATGTCTCAACAGGCTGGTGGCTGTCTTGTTTAGGCTTGGCGGAGCCATAATAAACCGAGAAAGGCTGGTTGCAAGGTCTGGGTGGGGGAACTTGCTCGTCTCTGTTAGAGAACTGTGTCCCTTCCATCCGATGGCGCTGTGCCATTCTCTCTGACAGTCTTTGAGCTTCAGCCTTTACCCTGAGCCAGTCGGCGAGGTCTCGAAGGTTGTACGGGTTTAGGCTAGTCGTGTTGAGGCGACCTTGAGCCAGTAGGTGCTCCACAAAGCCGTCCCTCACTTGCTTAGGGAGCTTACTAAGGAGCCGGTCCACATGGCCGGTCGACATGACTTCCATCCCGTTAGGTCCTTCCAGCGATGTCAGCATTCCCACTAGCAAGTCGATGCTAAGGGCGAAGCTCTGGAAGGCTTTGGTATCTCCTGCTTTGAGATCAGGAGCGTTTAGTATTGCGGCAATCTCGCTTTGTGCAAGCTGATGTGGCTGTCCATATTGCCGCTGCAAGGCCTGCATGGCGGCGGTGTAGGGTTGCGCATAATGCCTGCAGGACTGGGCTATCAGCTTAGCCTCATCTAGAACCAGCTGCTCCATAAGTACACGGTACTTGTAGTGCTCAGAAAGTTCAGTGTGGGCATCGAGTAGGTGGTCCAGCGCCATCTTAAGGTCCGTGAACTCTCTCTCGCTGTCATGGACCAGGTTAGGCAGTTTAGGTACAGGGACTGGCTGCCTGGGAGGCTGGAGAGCATATGGATCCTGTAGTGCTGTGTACTGGGCCTGACGGACATACTGGACCGGTGGAACTGCTACATGATAATAGGGTGCTGGACCGGGTGTTGGATGCACGAGCTGATAGGCTGGCTGAGTCGATGCAGCAGGCTGAGGCTGATACACTGGTTGTGGATGGTGGCTCAGTTGGTGCAGCAATGGTTGATACATATGCTGAGCAGGGATGGCTTGTGGAGGCTGACATGCTGGTTGTTGATGGCTCTGCTGGTACGGCAGTGCTTGATGCAATTGCTGAGCAGTGTTGATTGGTGGAGGCAGATATGATGATCGTTGATGGTGGCTCAGCTGGTGCGGCAGCGTTTGATACGCTTGCTGAGCAGGGAATACTGGTGGAGGCTGATATGCCCTCGCTGCTGCGACAGCGGTTGTGAATGGTGAAGGCGGCGCTGTCCAGGAGGGTAGTTGATAGGTAGACTGCTGAGGTGCACCTGCTGTATGTTGGCCCACTGGCTGGAGAGCAGCTGCAGTGGGTAACCATCGTGCAGGGTAGAGTGCTGTTGCAGTCTGAGGTTGATAATTAGGCTGTGCAGGCGTAGCTGTAGTATATTGATGCACTTGATATGCAGATCTCATTGGCGTAAGCTCATACCGGGTCTGTGCGGCCGCTGGTGTGCTGCCATGCCTGCTCCTCACCATTGATGACACAGGCTGGTTTGACCGGTAGGTAGGCTGGTAACTTGGTACCGTTGGCATTTGCTGGCCCACGTGACCCACTGCTTGCATCACCTGGAAGTCAGGCTGTGGCATGACCAGACTCATCGCGGTGGGGGCTGGGGGCCTCGGAGCAGCCCCGAACAGCGGTGCGGAGGTTACTGTCGGCGGTAGAGACTGAGTCGACATGTAGGCTTGCTGCCTCTGGCCCGGTGTACAGGTTGTGGCTTGAGACTGTAACGTTGCAGTTGTTGGGCACAGCAGCGGTATTAGTGGCAGCGAGCTTGACCATGGTGAGCGGTTGGGTGGGACGCTCAGACTATGATGTGACAATGGTGGTTGAAGGCATAGGGGCATGGTAGAGCAAGGTCCTCTTGCGTCAGAGGTGCCACCTGTTAGGCTCCGACTGTGGTGGCTCTGCTCTGATGGGGATGGCGATGTGAGCCCCACACACACTTCCCGCTGGTCAGGCCGGGTGTTAGCATACGGTGATAGGTCCCAGTGTCGCGTCTGATCGACTGCTCCCGGCAATGAGAGGCAGGGAGGGGGCCCGAGCGCAGTGTGGAGCTGGTCACCTGTAGCTGCAAACTCGGTCTGCAGGCTGAGTGACCGCAGCTGCTGTGCGGTGGCACCTTCGTTGTCATCTGGTAGAGACGGTGCAGTATTAGGCATGAGGGACTGTGGTAAGCTAACCAGATAGCCTTGCAGGTGTGCTGGAAGCTGTCGCAGCCTTTCTCCTCATCTTCCATTTCCGTCTGCTGCTGTTCTCTGTGTGTCCATGGCGCTGTCGTGGGTGAAGTTCTCCGGCTCGAAGGACCAATATTGAAGATATAATGTTTGTTTGCAAGGTTTGCTGGAGCCACTTCATCCAGGACGGCACACCCCGGTCAGAGAGCGGATGCAGACAGAGAACAGTCCTTTCGTATTTTATTAAGGATTCTGTTGCTGAGTAATATCTCAAGAGTGCTTTCCATCCAGGTCGTAGGGCTGGATGGAGCAATCAAAGATTGAGTGAGTGGTGTTCTGCAACAGATAAGCAGAACACACAATAATTAACAGAGGTACATACTTATTAATCATAACCTGAACACAGTAAAAGATGCTATCTAGCATATTAGCATTGGCCGCATGGACCAAACATAATGCACACAACTGTAAAGATGCTATCTAGCATATTAGCATCGGCCGCATGGACCGAACATAACAAGTAATCGGCAGAATGCATACAACTGAAAAGATGCTATCTAGCATATTAGCATTGGCCGCATGGACCAAACATAATGCACACAACTGAAAAGATGCTATCTAGCATATTAGCATTGGCCGCATGGACCAAACATAATGCACACAACTGAAAAGATGCTATCTAGCATATTAGCATCGGCCGCATGGACCAAACATAACAAGTAAATGGCAGAATGCAATCGCATCCAGAACACACAACTGAAGAGATGCTATAGCATTATTGGCATTAGCATAGCTCAATTAGCAGCATGAATTAACACAACGTAGCAAACCAAATCATAGTCACACATGCATGTCACAGCATCTCAACACATAAGGCAGGCTACATATGACATGTATCTATCATTACCATAGGCACTATATTTGTAGGCTATTGGTGACTTACTTAGTTCATGAACGCACTCTCTCACTGGGAAAGCAGACAGCAATGGAACACATGGGCGGCAAGATGGCCGCTGTATTTAAACCCATTAGGACCCCTGGGCTGTCCAGAGAGATGCCAGACTATAAATAATAGGACCCCTGGGCCATCAAAGAAGTGCCTGACTGGAAATAACAATACACAGCATAACAAATAATGTGGAATTTACAACACAGTGTATCTATGTACAGTACAGAATAAAATGTATAGATTATCTGAAAATATATATAGAAAATATATATAGAAAATAAATACATGTATGTTATAACATGTACATAAAATGTAATGTATATTACACATTTAATCCCACTGGTCACAATAGTGTAATAATGTTTGTTATAAGGCTCTGAAAATGTTACTGAATGATGTATCAATGTATTTCCAGCAAATATTGAAATAATAAAGGGTCTCAATATGTGCAGTGCACATGACCAGAGCTGTTTACATCCTGGCTGAATTACTCAAATTTCTATAGTGTGGTCATAGAATGAGCAAACATGTTGACGGCAACTATTGTGACCGTTGGGATAACACAGTGTATCTATGTACAGTACAGAATAAAATGTATAGATTATCTGAAAATTGTCAATCCGCTTGGCACATGTAAAATTCAAAAACTTTGTGCTGTATATTGGGTCCTGCCAATGTGGAACCAAAATACCAATCCACATTACACGCTATACAGCTGGCAATACTGTTAATAGTGCACATACCTACATATAGGTATGGAAATGCAGCTGTACTTGCTCCATGATGTTCTATATCATGGAACAAGATGGTGTTTTCATTGAAAGAGTTAGTCAGAATGTCAGAGGCACCATCCGTCATTTAGAGCAGGCTATGTTTGCAGAATGATAACTATAGAACACTACAGTACTCTGTACTGAGAACACAGTACTCTGTACTGAGAACACTATACAGTACACTAACTATACTACTGCCTACAAGGTCTCAACGATACAGTCCCACTCTCAGCATACAAGATCGATGGTCTGCTGCTGCTGACTCCCAAGCGATTCATTAAAGTGAAACGGAACTGAGTCCAGCTAATGGTGAATAGTTATTTTATTAATCAATTATTGTGTCTTTATTCACTTGTTGTGTAATTGACCAGTTCATATTCTGTATAAGTTCATATTCTGTATATGTTAATAATGACGCGTTCTGTGTTGTGTTTATGGCTCCTGGTATATCGCCTTGTACTCTGTACTGAGAACACTAACTCTACCACTGCCTACAAGCAATGGAAGCAGTCAGAGCAGAGTGGCATTTATGCCCATTGCCTCCTATTGTTCCTCGAGAAACAAACGGTTGGGACTTGGATGTTGCCTTTGAGATTCTGATAAACTCTTTCAACTCTAAAACTTACTTCGATGAAATTACAATAATGCTATAGACCAGGGGTCAGCAACCTTTTTGACATGGGCCCCGTTCCCCGTACCTGGATAACTGAGTTAGCCGGATAATTTTCGGTCAAGCCTGACTTAAGCCGGACCTTCCCATTCCCCGAAGCTCGATTGTCTAAATCACCATGACAACAGATCAAAAAGTTTGAGCCTGGTCAGGAGCAGGGTTAACTTCAGTTAGCCGGATGAACCATGGCCACGCCCCCGCAAAGAAATGACAGCTCGCTTCCTGAAATGATTCTCACAGTCTAGGATCTGCATTATACCATTCTGAATTACTTTTCTGTGCTTCGTTTTCCTAGAGGGGGCTTTTGAAATGTATAATAATAGAACTAAATGCTGATAATAAATCATATTGAGCCTATAGATTTACTTTGTCCTAAATAAAATAATGCACGTCATATACGGCGCTCGGAGTCGCGATACACGCTGCATGTGGTTATTTTAATAAGTGTCTATGCAGGGATTATGGATTTTGTGTGATATTGTAACTGGGATTAAAATGTCTGATGAGATGCGCTGTTTGACGGATTTGAGAAATTGAATGAGCCGTTGACGTCACATTAATGCATTTGAGAATAAAGAGATAAAACTTCATTCAAAAGAAAAGATATTCTAAACATGGGTCTCTCCTCCATTAATGGATAAACAATGAATTTATCCAGTCTGGCACAGTGGCGCAGCGGTTGTGCTCAATCCTCGCAACCGGGCGACCGGTGTTCGAAACCCCGCGTTTCCAATATAATTTTTTGGAATATAATATTAATGATTATACGCAAAAGTAGCCTAGTTTTAAGTTAAAATATTATAAATCTACATGCATTGAGGATGTCATTCTTTATATAGCTCTCAACGTGCACCAAATTGAACTATTTCCTACATTGCAAAAAGAAGGAAAAGACTAGGATTCGAACCCCGGTCGTCTGCGTGAAAGTCAAAAGAAGAAACCGTTACACCACAGTGCAGATAAGTAAAAGATCCACCATACATCAATCAATGGGTAAGAGAGCCGTATCCTTATTCTGTATAACAGTTTAACTAATTATTTTCGCTAGCAAGATCTCATTTGATTATCCATTCCATAAACCTACTGCCAGCAGGCAAGTTTAAAGAAATATAATCTGATTGATTGGGGTAATGAGGGACTTAAAATTAGCCTATAGATAACGTATTTAACTTGTCGGCGAGGCGATTGAGCCGTACTGCAATCTGTTAATAAAGTTTTAAATCAATTAATCAATCAATGCCGTTAGAGAATCAGGATCTCTGCTATCGATACGTGCTGGATTTTCAACTGAAGCGGCCGCGCGCACTTATCCTGGGTCTCAAGTCTGGTTCGAGTTAACAAGACTGAATCCACCTTCGAGGAACAGGAAAATCCCGGCTTCAAACATCGGGTTAACTGAATCTGGATAATGGGTTTCTTGATCGACTTAGTTGAACCAGGTACGGGGAATAGGGCCATGGAGTGCCTGTTTGAAATATAGTTGTAACTAGTGTGCCTCAACAATATTCCATGCATCGTAATTTTTTTTCTCATAATCAGGTCTTTTTAATGATATTTTTTTACATTATTACATCATTATTGTTATTGTTATTGTTATTATTAACAATATTATTATGATGGTTGTATCAACCCTAAATCTGAGTTGGGGGGGGGGAATGCAATGCAGACAAACAGCTGCATACAGTGCGACCATTTCACTCACATTTGCCCATTCATTTTTGGACACATCACACACCATCGGTGTGTGTACTGTACGTGTGCTGTCATAGCTCCACCTACAGGCCTAATGGAGAACACCAGGAGAACACCAGGATGTGAATGGAGGGTGAATGTGAGGTATATCATGTAAGGATTAAGGTTTTCAGTTTTCAATCCATAATAAGTAAAAAAATAAGTACAAAACCACATTATTTCAACCTAATAAAACTATGTTTATTGTCATTGTTTTAAGAACACAAGTTGACTTGGTAATACTCACATTTTGAGTAAAAAAATTTGCTTTTAACATGTGCAATGTTCAATGAAATAGAAAAATAATTAATAAAATGTGTTGATTAATCCCACTGGTCACAATGGTGACCGTAATAATGTTTTTGTTATAAGGCTCTGCAAATGTTACTGAATGATGTAGCAATGTATTTCCAGCTAAATTGAAATAATAAACAAATAAAGGGTCTCAATTAGGGATGTCCGATATTATCGGCCTACCGATATTATCGGCCGATATCGGCATTAAAATGTGATATCGGAAAATATCGGTATCTGTAAATTTTTTTTTTTTTTTTTTACATTTCTATAGAAATGATGTCCGATATTATCGGCCGATATCGGCATTAAAATGTGATATCGGTTGATATCGGTATCGGAAATTAAGAGTTGGACAATATCGGTATATCGGTATCGGTAAAAAAGCCAATATCGAGCCTAGTCTCAATTGACCTTTCGCAAAGCCACGCCCCCCTTGGTTACTGTTGCTACGTCCGACAAGCTAAGAGCCAGAATGCGGCACAATACCGGATATGTTCAACAGGTGTTGACATCATGGAGGTTCTCCGTAACATATCAGTCGCCTTAACAGACTCATTTTGGAGCAATAACGCCGCAATATCCTCCAGGTCCCGACAAAAGGGGCTACAATATGCCATGGAGGGATATATCCACAGCATTAAGATGCAGAAAGAGGGAGGCACAACCACGATAGAAGCACTAGCTTACAGATCACAAGTGCAAGAGTGAGAAACCACACAAGATCTATGTTAAGTTCGACGAGCACAATATTGCGGACCAAGCTTGTTCATGTACTGCTGGGTACGTTCTGCTTTTTGTAATATCGAGTTGTTATTGCTATTGAAATCGTACATCTAGTTATTGTTTTTCATTTCAGATAATGATTGAAGAAGTGCGTCTTTAGTCGACGAATGGCTAACGTTAAGGACAACTTGGATGATGTTGAATGATCATCCTATCAAGCTGAATGAATGAATGAGATAGCTAGCTAATGTTTGTACAATAAATGAGTCGGGTTGTGTCTCAATGCCATTACAGAACACAAGTAAACATACCACACCTTTTCCATGACGTGCGACATTATACTTTTAATATAAAAGCTATTATACAGGCTCAGTAAGCCCACATGGTGGAGCTGTAGACCAGCCTGTAACAGCTAATGCTGTCCTTAACGTGTCGACTAAAGAGTAGACACACTTCTTCAATGATTATCTGAAATGAAAAAGGAATAACTAGATGTTGACTGGTAAACGATTTAATAAAAATAAAAAAAGAGCCTACACGCTGTCTTGTTGTACAAAACATGTAAGTTGCTTTGGATAAACATGCCACCAAGCTGATCTTTTAAAATAATAATTTTTTACAGTATGCCGGGGTACTGTTCACACAATGTTGGCTTGATGCACACACTGGACATTTGGCGTGCAAAAGGAGAAGAGATCTCCTCCACAAGCCAACCTCAACAATGGCACAAAGCCAGAGGGAAGAAAATAACTGGACAAGCTATTTTCAATGTGGTGGTAGCCAAGGCCAAGGTCAACCATAAGCGGAAGCCTATAACATCCAACTATACCCACAACAAGTAAGTTATTCCATTCTGTGTACTGCATATTACCATACTTACCAGTCATGCTCTTGCTAATAATGCTATTTTTGTGTCTAGGCAAACACTAGGTACAAATACCTACAAGCTCATGGAAGAGATGACAGACGCGCCTATAAGCTACCTTGCAGCAGAACACACACCCGAGGTCGAAGTCTGCGGCAGGACATATCCTGTGGGATGTGGCCTAAGCCACCAGGTGAGAAACGTGTATAATTATGGAATAAAATAAGACCCCCCCTGTTGTGAAGGGCCAGATTAAACCGAATATATATATTTATTTATATATATATATTTAATTGTATTTGTATATTCTCTAATATTCCCTGATATCCCTTGTATATTCCTTGTACAATATGCATTGAATATCCATTCTAGCCTACTGAACATCCCATAATAGTCTCCATTCTACTATTGGTCGAGACCTTGGTGCCAGGCTGCCATACCCCTCAGACCCAGTTCAAACGTACCGCTCCACATGTACGAACAAGTCCTAGTTCCGCGTAGGAATCTGGCTACCGCACCACTAATGGGACTATTTGTTCATAGTGCGTATATATACTGCGCTACTAAAGTAGGACTTTCTTTTCAGTCCAGTTTCTTACCCTCCAATAGAGTCACAGACGTAAAGCCTCTCCGCGACGCCACGTGTGGGAGTAAGGCCAAGTTCGCCTACCATCGGTATTGAGACATTGTGTATATTAATATTTGAATAGTCATATTTGGCACTATATCGTCGAGTTGGACGTAGTCTATTAAGCTAATAATAGTCTGTTAATATATAGTGCTTCGTGCGGTGAGAACAGTACCCCATCGTTTCGGGCAGAGAACTGGCTGCTTACCCAGGGTGGTTTGACCCCATGTGAAGCTGCACCCGAGGAGCCCCAGAGCCGACGAGCGAGTGGACCTGTATACCGGATTATTCTACCGACGACAGCCCGCCTTCCCAGGCACGGATTATGCTTTGTATACTTTGATTATTCCATGGATAAAGACCCCCGACACTGCCGTGTGTTGGAACCCCCCCCCCTGGAGAGGACGCAAGGTGAGGAGACGCTCTGCAAGACGAGGTCGCTTCACGTCTCTCCCCCGTGGACCGGAGAGAGCCGGCCCACAAAGAGTCCACCTGCTTTCATCTGTGGTCCAAGGATCGCCGGCGCATTGAACGGCACTACAGTGGGTTCACCTGGGATACCCTTGGCCGGACGAGGCAGCCGGATTCTACCCCCCCCCCCCTCCTACTCCTGTCGGCTTACAAGCGACCGGATTAACCCCCTCTAGTGTATCTAGTATATAATCATCAAAGTATCATTGCTGTTATTCCTTAACTATTCCAGGTCGTATATTTACCACCTGCGCCTTCAGAGATTGGACATTCTCTATTGATATACCGACGAATACTCTTTGCCATAAAAGTGCATACTATTTCAATTCATAAATGTAATTAAGTGATTAAGTGCTTGTTCTACACACCATCGCTGTGTAGAAATAAAGACCTGTTTCGACTTCGTACATTTGTGTTGGATCCGTTTCATCTACGTGAGAGTGTTTATGATAATATATTTATGCCGTGTACTGGGTGGCCGAATATTAAGTACAAAGGTAGTGGTAGTAAGTATCATATCTAGTAATACAGTCAGGGAATTGTACCCCTCAGTTACAATTGGTCCTTCGAGCCGGAGGGTAATTAGTGTAATATTAATATAGTGTTATTAATATTGAAATGGCCTATGATGAACACTCCACGAAACGATCCTCCTAACCAACGCCCGCAGCGCGAACGACGGCTCCCTCAGTACTTAGAGGCTTACGCTGTCAGTCAACAACCTAGTCTTCTACTAACAGTAAACGCGGTAAAACTAGAAAGTAAAAGTATGTCTAACCCCAACGCCCAGACTACCCCGACCATAGAGGCCCCTACGGGCTCTAATGTAACTGACCAAGTTCACGGTGGGGACCAGTGGGAACCAGACATGACTTCACACCCCGCCAGTACTGAAGAAGTAGTCCCCGATGAGTCCCGGGAGGAATACAACGCTACCGAGAGAGAACTCGGCACGGAAGAAGACGGGGAGAGCACCGTGGAGATAGAACTCCAAGGCTCCGCAAGGAGTACCCCGAGGGAAGGCTCCCCTATACAACCGCCTTCTCCCAGCGAGGCAGAGAGGACCCTACAGCAGGCCTTCCTCATCAGCCTGAACGCCGCTGCTGAACGCGACCGACTGCAGATCCAGCAGCGAAGCGAACACGAGCAGATACGTCTAGAAATAAGACGCATTCAGATGGAAGAGAATGTGGCCCGAGAACGAGCCGGTGCTCAACGGGACGCAGCGCGCGACAGACAGCAGTCGCAACTAATAGAACAGCTGATCAGACGGACAACACCCTCTCCCTCCGCCAGAGGCTCCAGGAACTCGTCTAGACACACCTCCAGGGCGGCATCCCCTAGCCGAGTAAACAACCCTGAACTTGACCAACAGACGAGGTCTATACCCCCCACAGACCACCTCCCCCCACCGGTCCAAGCGAGACCTAGCAACCGGGAAGGAGCAGCATATCCTGTGGAGAGGCTAAACCAGAGACTACAAGCACTGGATGACCTAACTGAAGACGAAGAGGAAGAGGAGAAGAACCACGCCCGAAGACAGCACAGTACTCTACCGGACCAGGAGGCCCGGTACAGCCCAGGCTATACTCCCGCGGAGCTGCGCTACAGACCCCCGACTCTATACCCGGGTGAGCATGACGCACGACCCGCACCGAGGAACAGCACCTGGACAAGCGGGCCATGGTACACTGCCGGTACCAGCCCATACCAAGGAGCGGGAGGAGACTCGCCTAGGAGGCCTCTCCCCCAACGCTCGCCGATGTATCCACAGTCAGCGTCATACATTGGCACGCCTATGGTACCCGACTTCACCCAAGAGAACCGGGCCCAGTATACAGAACTCCGCATGTGTCTGGAGACCATGTTGGTGGATGTATTGGATGAACGCCACAAATACGCCATCCTACTGAAGCACTTAAAGGTACCCCGCGCACATAATATAGCGCTCGCCTACGCGACTTCCACCACCCCATACACAGCAGCGCTGGTAGCATTGGACCAGAGGTATGGGCGCATATGGGATTACGTGATCCAGGAGATCCGACACATCGACCGCTTACCCCCAGCAATAGACAATCGAGCACTGGACGACCTGTCCATCAGAGTGCAGTCCCTGGTAGGGATGTTGGGAGCGCAAAGAGAGAAGGGGAGGCATGAACTTTACGCCAACTCAAATGTGGAAAGGATCCTGGAGAAGCTGCCGCCCGCTCGTCAGGAGCGCTTTAGGCGGCAGAGGGACCACAGAGACCCGAATGGCCCCGAACCGAACCTCCTCGATCTAGCAGACTTCCTGGCGAGAGAAGTCAGCAGCCTACGGCTAGATACATTCGGACGGAGCACCCCTGGCTCCAGAGAAGGAACCAGACGACTAAATGATGGAAGAAGATCGGTGACTGTGATGCACCAATCGGAGTCGGTACCGAGCAGCAGGAGCCACAGTACCCCCTCCAGAACGGAGAAGTGGAAGATAGTGTGCCCCTACTGTGAGAAAGAACACTGGCTAGCGCAATGTGACTCCTTCCCCAAGCTGAACGCGGAGGAAGCAGGTCAATGGATAAAGTCCAACAAGCGCTGTTTTCGCTGTGCGCGCTCACACATGGCAGCCGAATGCCGCTTAAAGAAAAGGTGCACCAAGTGCGATGGAGCCCATCTGGACATACTTCACGACAGTAACAGACGGCGCCCTTCACCTGCACCATCCAGCCGCAAAGCGAGCGTCATGTACATCGATCCCGCCAGCAGCAGTGGAGCCCGAGTACTCCTAAAAGTAGTGCGTGTGACACTAAGCTACCAGAATAAAGTCCTGGACACTTACGCCGTCCTCGATGACGGGTCAGAGAAGACCCTGCTGCTCGCCTCCGCTGCGGCCCAGCTAGGGCTGCGGGGAAGCGAAACCCAAATGACAATTCGGACAATAAGACGAGATTTGAAGACGATAAAGGGCGAGAATGTCTCATTCTCTATCGCAGCAAGCGGCCAGCCTGAGCGACGGTACCAGATTGCAGACGCTTTCACCAGCCAAGAAATAGGACTGTCGCGGTACACATACCCCGTCGCCAAGCTGATGGAGAAATATGCACATCTGCGCAAGTTACCGATCCCGCTCATAGACAATGCTATGCCGACCCTGTTGATAGGCTCCGACCATGCAGATCTCATTGTCCCGATAGACCGGGTTCATACCGGACCCCGAGGCTGTCCTGCAGCAGTCGAGACCCGTTTGGGATGGACTCTCCAAGGCCCGCTCGCCAAATCTCTCAACCGAAGTACAGCCACTAGATGTCTCCACTCCCGAGTCACAGAGGGAGAAACCGCACTCCTGCAACACGTAGAGCGGCTATGGACCTTGGAACAAATGCCCTTTAAGAACGGAAAGAAAGACATTCGCTCTAAAGATGACATTTACGCCATTCACCTCCTCGAGACAGGGACCAAGAGAGTCCCGGTCAACGGCGTGTTGAGATACGCCACGCCACTCCTGCGGCGAGAAGGAATGCCTACTTTCCACGCCAAGACAGACGCCACAGAACGGTACCTGCTGAACACGGAGCGGCGCTTAGCCAAGAACCCCGCCCAAGAGAGTGTATACCGCGCTGAGATTGAGAAGCTCATCACAGCGGGACACGTCACAAAGATGGACATTAAAGAGGCTGACCAGACCACTGAATCGTGGTATGTGCCCCACCACAAGGTCCATCACAACGGTAAAGACCGCATAGTATTTAACTGCAGCTACCAGATCGGATCCCAAAATCTGAATAAAGAGTTACTGCCCGGTCCCACACTCGGCCCCTCCCTACTCGGCGTTCTACTCCGCTTCCGCCAGGAAAAGGTGGCCATCAGCGGGGACATTAAAGGAATGTTCCTGCAGGTGAGATTAGTAGAGGCGGACAAGCCCCTGTTACGGTTCCTATGGAGAGAGAAGCCAGGAGATGAGCACCCAGCCATCTACCAATGGGAAGTCCTCCCCTTCGGAATGACGTGCAGCCCCTGCTGTGCGACATTTGCACTACAGAAACATGTAGCAGAGGACCCAGCAGCGGACGAAGAGATCTACACAGCATTTGTCCTCGCCCGCTCGAGAATAGCCCCACGCAAGCAACAATCTATCCCACGTCTAGAGCTCTGCGCAGCCCTAGCCGGAGCGCACCTAGCCACGCTCATCCAACGTGAGCTCACCATACCGGTGTCTAGAACAATCCTGTGGTCAGATTCCACGACGGTACTCGCCTGGATCAAATCGGACTCATGCAAGTACAAAGTCTTCGTGGGAGTCAGAGTCACCGAGATTCAAGACTTAACCGAAGAGTTAACCGGAGAAACAGAGTGGCGCTACGTTGATACAAAACAGAACCCAGCTGACGTCATCACCCGGGGGATGCCCCTGGATGACCTCACCCGTCGCAATGTCTACAGTGACGGCCCCGCATTCCTAAGACTCCCGGAAGGACAGTGGCCCATGCCTATCCCGAGGGAAGCAAGTCCAGAGGAGGTGGAAAATAAGAAGTCTGTGTTCTGTGGATTGAGCACCGTAGCCTCCACCGACCCTAACATAGACGATTGCACGTCCATAGAGAGTGCACAACAAAGAACATTCCTGCGGTACCACCCGGAGTGCAAGTCCCCCGCTGATATGTCAGCAGCTAACTACGAGGAAGCAGAATTGCTTCTACTGCAGCGAGCCCAGAGAGACTCGTTCCCCGATTAATTGGCCTGTCTACAGGGAGGAAAGCCCGTCCCATCCGACAGCAGATTAATTCATCTGGCCCCCGAGAGCGACGCTCATACCCTCATCAGAGTGGGTGGTCGCCTACGCAGAGCCCCCAATCTACCGGATGACCTTAAATACCCGATCGTATTGAACAGCCGACACAAGGTCACAGAGCTGATTATAAAGAAATACGATGAGGATGTACATCACGCAGGAGCAGAAAGAGTCTTCGCGGAAATCAGACGTCGTTACTGGATCCTACAAGGAAGAGAGGCGGTACGACGCTTCCAGCGAACATGTCTAGACTGCCGCAAGTGGCGCGCGCAGCCCAGCATACCAAGGATGGCTGACCTTCCTCCATGTCGCCTCCGAATCGGTGACAAGCCATTCCACTCAACGGGTATGGACTGCTTTGGCCCGCTGCACATAAAGAAAGGAAGAGGAACCGAGAAGCGGTGGGGTATTGTATTCAAATGCATGACCACCAGAGCGATACACATCGAGCTTCTCCCGACCATGAGCACAGACTCATTCCTTATGGCCTTCCGTAGATTCACATCACGGAAAGGAAGACCGTCTACCCTATTGTCCGATCATGGGACAAACTTCAAAGGCGGCGAAAGAGAGCTGAGAGAGAGCTTCCAAGCTATGGGCCCAGAACTTAAGACCCACCTCGCTCCAGCACAGGTTGATTTCCAATTCAACCCCCCAAACGCACCCCACTTCGGTGGCACTTGGGAACGAGAAGTGCGCTCCATAAAGACAGCCCTGTACGCAGTACTTGGGGCCCAGACTGTGGCGGAAGAAGTCCTAATGACAGTCCTCACGGAGATTGAGGGAGTACTTAACTCGAAGCCCCTCGGATATGTCTCCAGTGATGTGGCGGATATCGACCCAGTTACCCCCAACACACTCCTGATGGGGCGGCTAGATCCTGCATTACCCCAGACAATGTACCGGCCTGAAGAAGCGAACGGCCGACGAATGTGGAGGTACAGCCAAGTATTAGCCGACAAGTTTTGGAGCAGTTTCCTACTGCACTACCTACCGTCTCTACAGACCCGCCAGAAGTGGGTAAAGGAGAGAGACAATTTGACAGAAGGAACAGTCGTCATGATTATTGATCAATCACTGCCCAGAGCTATGTGGCCGGCTGGCCGCGTAAGCAAAGTGATCACCGGTGCCGACGGCAAGGTCCGAGCAGCTGAAGTGCTCGTCCAGGGTCGCACTTACACCCGTCCCGTGGCGAGGCTCATAGAACTGCCTCGACTCCCAGACACAATCGATGATGACCATGACCCTATAACCCTATGACTTTGTGAAGTTGACTGACCCCTACAGCAACCCTTATGTGTAAATAGACAACGCGATTAATCTGTCTCTGTTTAACTGATTAGGTCTGGGACCAATCAGGGGGTGGCTGTTGTGAAGGGCCAGATTAAACCGAATATATATATTTATTTATATATATATATTTAATTGTATTTGTATATTCTCTAATATTCCCTGATATCCCTTGTATATTCCTTGTACAATATGCATTGAATATCCATTCTAGCCTACTGAACATCCCATAATAGTCTCCATTCTACTATTGGTCGAGACCTTGGTGCCAGGCTGCCATACCCCTCAGACCCAGTTCAAACGTACCGCTCCACATGTACGAACAAGTCCTAGTTCCGCGTAGGAATCTGACTACCGCACCACTAATGGGACTATTTGTTCATAGTGCGTATATATACTGCGCTACTAAAGTAGGACTTTCTTTTCAGTCCAGTTTCTTACCCTCCAATAGAGTCACAGACGTAAAGCCTCCCCGCGACGCCACGTGTGGGAGTAAGGCCAAGTTCGCCTACCATCGGTATTGAGACATCGTGTATATTAATATTTGAATAGTCATATTTGGCACTATATCGTCGAGTTGGACGTAGTCTATTAAGCTAATAATAGCCTGTTAATATATAGTGCTTCGTGCGGTGAGAATACTACCGTAGTCAGTACCCCATCGTTTCGGGCAGAGAACTGGCTGCTTATCCAGGGTGGTTGACCCCACGTGAAGCTGCACCCGAGGAGCCCCAGAGCCGACGAGCGAGTGGACCTGTATACCGGATTATTCTACCGACGACAGCCCGCCTTCCCAGGCACGGATTATGCTTTGTATGCTTTGATTATTCCATGGATAAAGACCCCCGACACTGCCGTGTGTTGGAACCCCCCCCCCTGGAGAGGACGCAAGGTGAGGAGACGCTCTGCAAGACGAGGTCGCTTCACGTCTCTCCCCCGTGGACCGGAGAGAGCCGGCCCACAAAGAGTCCACCTGCTTTCATCTGTGGTCCAAGGATCGCCGGCGCATTGAACGGCACTACAGTGGGTTCACCTGGGATACCCTTGGCCGGATGAGGCAGCCGGATTCTACCCCCCCCCCCCCTTCCTACTCCTGTCGGCTTACAAGCGACCGGATTAACCCCCCCTAGTGTGTCCAGTATATAATCATTAAAGTATCATTGCTGTTATTCCTTAAACTATTCCAGGTCGTATATGTACCACCTGCGCCTTCAGAGATTGGACATTCTCTATTGATATACCGACGAATACTCTTGCCATAAAAGTGCATACTAATTTCCATTCATAAATGTGATTGATTTGATTAAGTGCTTGCTCTACACACCATCGCTGTGTAGAAATAAAGACCTATTTCTAATTCGTACATTTGTGTTGGATCCGTTTCATCTACGTGACAGTGTTCATCATAATATATTTATGCCGAGTACTGGGTGGCCGAATATTAAGTACAAAGGTAGTGGTAGTAAGTATCATATCTAGTAATACAGTCAGGGAATTGTACCCCTCAGTTACAGTAATTAAACCAGAAATAATAATGTAGGTATAAGGTGCTTAAAGGAAACAGGTTAAAACGTTCTCTTCTTTCATACCTCTAGGTTCTATTCAAGTGAACAGGTGGATATAATAACATTCACGTTGCAATAGTAACTTGTGTCTGTCTCCCCCTCTCGCGGGCCTGAGTACTAACTCTAGTCCCATGTATTTGAGATCGTTAATGGTATGTTTGCACTTGGAAAAATGTCGAGCTACCGACGACTTGACATTTGAATTTCTCACTGCACATTTGTGTTCACTGATTCTCGATTTAAAGGCTCTGGTTGTTTTCCCCACATAAGAAAAATTACACTGACATTTTAGCAAATACACCAGATTAGACGAATTGCACGTAATCCGTCCTTTAACTCTTAGGCGACCCTGATATCGCCGGCGCGATAGAATGACGTCGTTGTTTGACGTGATCTGCCTGGGAAATGTAGTCAATTTCCGGGTTTTTTCCGACGTAGCATTATGACGTGGGCTTGAAACTACACGCTACTTTTTATTTCGTGTTGATTAAACAATAAATAACTGAACCAGGATCATTTACATTCGTGCTATAAAACTTTTACGCGTGCGTAAAATGTGCCACATGTATTTTGTATTTGTTGAATAACTTTGGCTAGGAATATCGTATCATCCCACTGTAAACGGAAACGGAAGCTGTAGACCCAGGCCTACCTCCTTCCAGAAGATTCTAGACTTTTCCATTCACTCAACCTCGTGTTTTGGAAGCTAACAGTCGGAAGATTGTCGGAGCAAGTTTGTGTATAAAATGTGACTTTTTGGAAAAAAATTTGGTATCATGGAGAAGCGAGCTGTAGTGCGTCCTATACGCGAAGATTATTTCGAAGATGACGTGGAACTTGATGCTGTAATTGGCCCGGAATCGGGCTCGGAAGTATGTGAACAATCTGGCTCCGACGATGACCCATCTTTCGTCCTCGACAGGTACTGTACAGCTATATTATCTCACTGTTCTGTCTGGGAAACACCTCACACATGTACAACGTTTGAATAAAACACTTGGTATAGTTGAAAATAATGTATTTCTACATGGAATTGTACACAGGACTAGGAGAGGGATGAGAGGAGAGGAGGCTGGGGAAGCCATTCATGAGACCGACAGGTGAGACACTGTTATTGCTTTTTATTTTTTATTTTATTGCTTGCAGACTTTACAATATACAGTGTGTGTGTGTGTGTGTGTGTGTGTGTGTGTGTGTGTGTGTGTGTGTGTGTGTGTGTGTGTGTGTGTGTGTGTGTGTGTGTGTGTGTGTGTGTGTGTGTGTGTGTGTGTGTGTGTGTGTGTGTGTGTGTGTGTGTGTGGATGGCTACAACTGGGGGGTGGGGTGGTCACATCTTACACAATATACAGAATGGAATGTTGAGAGAGCGTTGTGTGTGAGCAATGGGGGGACAGTGTGTGTGTCTGTGTGTTGATGGGGGGTGGGGTGGTCACTTCTTTTGTGTTGATGGGGGGTGGGGGGTCACTTCTTTGTGTTGATCAGGACCAGGTAAGAAACTAAATAAAAGGGTTGCTTGCTGTATGATGTACTGTTCAACTGTTCATAAAAGTTGAAAATAAAGTATTTAGTATTGTCTACAGCGATGAGATACCAGAACAACTTGGACCAAGGACAAGGGGCAAAGGCCCAGCCAGGCGGGGCCCAACCAGGTCAAATGACCCAGACAGGTGAGACAACAGACTTTTTATTATGGAAGTTAGTGCTTTTGTTTATAAAACTGTTCATAAAAGTTGAAAATAATGTGTTTACATGTCATTGTCTACACAGCAATGATGATGATGATTTACCTGGAACATCGACCGGAAGGACAAGGGACAAAGGCCAAGCCAGGCGGGGAACAACGACCGGAAGGACAAGGGGCAATGGCCCAGCCAGGCGGGGCCCAACCAGGTCAAATGACCCAGACAGGTGAGACAACAGACTTTTTATTATGGAAGTTAGTGCTTTTGTTTATAAAACTGTTCATAAAAGTTGAAAATAATGTGTTTACATGTCATTGTCTACACAGCGATGATGATGATGATGATGATGATGATGATGATGATGATGATGATGATGATGATGATGATGATGATGATGATGATGATTTACCTGGAACATTGACCGGAAGCACCCTTGCCAGGTCCCGGTCCAGGCGAAGACCCGCAGCCCAGGCAGATCGGACACCCTGGAAGACTGAAAAGGATCCTGACCAAGCCCCGCCAGTCAGCCGTTTCATGCCTCGCAGGCCCCCAGGACCCCAGCTTGATGCCCACGCAGCATACTCCCCTAAAGATCTGTTTATGTTGTTTTTCTCCCTAGGTTCAATGAAGACCGTGGCTGACAACACGAACAAGTATGCTGCAAGAAAGACAGCTCGGGGCCAGAAGCACAAGTGGGTGGATGTCGACGCGGAGGAGATGTCCAAATTCATCGGCCTGGAGTTGTTCACGGCGCTCCTCCATCTGCCTTCCATCCCGGACTACTGGAAAGTACAGCACATGCTATCTGTGCCATTTCCAAGGCCGGTCATGGTCCGGGACCGATTCAGGTATAATATATAGTCTTGTATAGTGTATGTACATCGTGTCCCATATGTTACTTATGTTTATAGTGTCCTATGTTATGAGAAGCGACAATAAAGCTGACTTTGACTTCAGGTCGATCCGATGGAACCTCCACATGAGCGATCCAGTGGATGATGACACCAATGACGCCAAGAAGGGAACACCGCAGTATGACAAGCTGTGCCGGTACGTACTCTATTATTATCTTATTCTTAGGCCTATTTTATTGTTAGGCAATTTGTTTTGTTATTCTTATTCGTGACTTTGTTCTGTCCAGGATCAAGCCTCTGATGGACGACATTCTTGATTCCTGCAAGGCCCATTACCACCCAAAGAAGAACCTGGCGGTGGATGAGCGAATGGTGGCGACAAAGGCGCATACTGGCATGACCCAGGTATTTTTTTCTTTTTATACCACACATCCTGACACTACAAACACCACGTCCACACATGTATACCTGTTCAAATGTATTATGTTATTCCATTCTAAATCAATAAACTATTCTATCTATCTATCTATCTATCTATCTATCTATCTATCTATCTATCTATCTATCTATCTATCTATCTATCTATCTATCTATCTATCTATCTATCTATCTATCTATCTATCTATCTATCTATCTATCTATCTATCTATCTATCTATCTATCTATCTATCTATCTATCTATCTATCTATCTATCTATCTATCTATCTATCTATCTATCTATCTATCTATCTATCTATCTATCTATCTATCTATCTATCTATCTATCTATCTATCTCTATCTATCTATCTATCTATCTATCTATCTATCTATCTATCTATCTATCTATCTATCTATCTATCTATCTATCTATCTATCTATCTATCTATCTATCTATCTATCTATCTATCTATCTATCTATCTATCTATCTATCTACCCACCCAGTACATGAAGGACAAGCCAATAAAACGGGGGATCAAGCTGTTTGTGCTGGCCGACTCCGATAACGGCTACACTCTGAACTTCAACGTCTACCTCGGCAAAATACACGCGCCGACAACTGCACACGGTCTGATCTATGATGCCGTTGTCGATCTCATTCAGGTATAATATTTTTTCTACTAAAACTGTATTGTTTATTTTGCTCTGTAAAGTGTCTTTGAGCATTTGGAAAAGTGCTATACCTAATTGATGTATTATTGTTATTATTATTATTCAGCCAGCGTACCTTGGGACTGGATACCACATCTACGTCGACAACTACTACACCAGTCCCAAGCTGTTCCTGGACTTGCTTGCCATGAAGTTTGGAGCCTGTGGTACGTACAGGGACAACCGGAAAGGGTGTCCCAAGGGCAGACCAAATGCCCTCACCACGAAGTCGGAGAGAGGCTCCATTAGATGGATCAGAGAGGGATCCCTGGTCTTCACCAAGTGGATGGACACAAAGGAGGTATGTACTCCTCTACTGTGAGCGATTTGTAGTGTAAAATTTCCCTGTGGATGATTAATTTCTATTCTATTCTATTCTGTCTAGGTGTCTGCGTGCTCCACCGTCCACCCAGCGGTCCTTCAACCTACAGACATGGTCCAGAGGAGAGTAAAGGTATATGCTTTATGTATTTTTATACCTGTTTATTATGTCTATTTTATTATTTTGTATTATTGCACAATCGAAGCGGGCATGGCCACCCGCATTTCACTGTATGCCTGTTATGTATGTGATGAATAAAACTCTTGAATCTCTTGAATCTTGAAGGAGCATGGGGTCTGGACGACCAAGATGTTTCGTTGTCCCAACCCTATCATTCACTATGTAGCAGTCTGGAAAATATGGTATATTATTCAGAACTGCTGACTGTGTTTATATCCCTTTTTGTACACAAAGACATTCTAACTAGTGTCATTGATTCACACGAACAATGACACAAACGCCCCGTCCAAGGAGCATGTGAATACGGATCATAAATGACAGTATTGATTCATATTTTACAGTACGTCCCCCTTGTGACTGGCAGGCGGGACCAGCAGGGGGCAGTAGCAGGCAGAGAGTGGCGGAGAGAGCTGAGAGATGATAAAGGGAGGAGCCGAGCGGAAGTCGCTCTCTTCGGCTGTGAACTTGAACACGAGAGGACACAGCTAACGGAGCTCTAGACAGCCCCGTTGCTGACGTTTGTGCCGGAGTGCCCCGGGAGAGGACAACGGGTGATAGGAAGTACTGGCTAGTGGATACGGTATCCTAGCAGTACCAGTGTTATGATATTATGAACATTAAGTGCAGAGTCAGGCACTAAGAGTCGAGTTATACCTAGTTACAGTGAGCGGTATAGGTAGCGTGCGGCTAAGGATCACAGTAGCATTGCTCGTGGTATACTTAGTTACAGTGACGGTATAGTCTGCGTGCCAGAGACGTACGGGACATCCAAGCAGTCTGCCCGGGCGTCAACAGCTGTCTGCACCGGAGAGCAGCAGCACCCCTGCTCCAGGCTGCCTGCAGGACACGGGGAGTTCTTTACCACCAGCAGAGGTCGTCATCGCCGGCACCAGCTCAGCCGGCACTGCCTCTCTGCTATAGCTCCGCCTGCTAGCCCCTGCGGCGCGAGTGTTCGACGCCATCTTGCCACCAGGACGGTGGTGGAGCGGCGCGGCCGCCATTTTGGTAGAGTAAACATTAGGGCTTCGGCGCCCAGGATCCTATCGTACATTACACAGTGTGTCGCAGCCTACGGGCGAAGCTGGTGTTTGCTAACCACAGTGCATAGGGGTACCCCATAAACATTACATGCCGGCATTAGCATAGGGCTTTTGTTTTGGTAATTGTGGGCCCACACTTTTGGTTTTATTTCCTTTTCTTTGAGCGTGATACAATGTGTGTGTAATATTACTTTCCCATCTATTTAACCCTTCCCCTCTTGGGGGTAAACGTAACGCTGCCATATAAGTAAAGCCTAAGAAGAGGTATTATTATTGGTACTAGCCCAGACGTGGGTAAGGAGTCAAGTATATTGAAGTCTACAATATCTGGGTCTATTAACTTTGGGTCTGCAATACCTGAGTCTATACTGTGTGGGTGTACAATATAAGTGTTTGCAAGGTATTGAATTACAACTTGAGTAATAGTAGAACTACCTTCCGTTTGACCCATTGCTATTAAATATTTGTAGATGACCAGTCTTTAAATAACAGTAAAGGATGTAGATGGGAGTCTTGTGTGTGTGTCTTTCATTATTTCTAACCCTAACCCTAACCCTTTGCTACGGGTAATATATGTAATCGTAACCCCTTGCTATTCTACCTTTTCCATTTCCATTGTAAGGGTTCTGGTCGTCTCACTAAGGGAGGGTACTGCTTGCGGGGGGGAACCCAGTTATTTCTCTACCATCCGGTCAGTAGGTGTGGGAGGGAAAAAGGGGCAACTGTGGAGGGTGAGGGTGTGTTGGGGAGTACTGCGGACTACTCCAGAGAGAGGGAGGAAGACCAGAGTACCGGACCAGGTTTGTAAACCCTGGGCCTCATTCACCCCCACTACCAGCCTCCAGTTGACGCTCCGGACCCCAAAGACGGAGGTGCAGCTGGCCAGGGTGCTACTGTGTCTCGCTACCTATTGACCGCACCCCACAGTTCCCACGAAGCAGGGATAATCCACCCTGCTACATTTGGCGTCACGAACAGGATCAACATCCTACTCCACTCCCTTGTAAGTGACGACCCAGAGACCTGAGATGTCGGACAACGACACCCCGAAGCCCGAGGCCAAAGCCGGGCCGTCCCGGGTGACGCAAGGAGGTGACTCGCCGGCCACGCTCAAAGAGGAAGGGATTGAAGCCGAGACGGTGCGGACCTTGACAGCCGAAATGGAGTTCCTAAAGGGTCAACTCCAAGACCAGGCGGAAGCCCTAGACCACCAACACGAACAACTGGAGCAGGCCAGGCACCGAGAGTCGCTTGCCTTGGCCCAGGCCATGATCCAACAGCTTCCCCCAGCGCCCCTCCCGGTGGTGTACGTCCAACGAGAGCGGAAGTGCAGCGAATTTGGAGGTGAACAGGAGAGGGGGGAACTGCCTGTAGAGGACTGGATCCAGGCAATGAGGGCCCATCTCCGTGCCAGTCGAGTGCCCGCGGAAAAACAAGCGGAGGTCGTACAGCTCCACCTCAAAGGCGAGGCGAAGCAGACGGTACGCTTCCTGACGGAGGGAACCGTCCCCGACACGGAAGCCTTGTTCAAGATACTTGAAGAAACCTATGGGGACAAGGTCCCGGTCAGCGTCCGCCTGGGGGAGTTCTTCGACCGAAGACAGGCCGCCGGAGAGACCGTACGCCAGTTCGCCTACGACCTGCAGGAGAGGATCCGTCGCCTACGACGTCGGGCGCCCGCGCTGGTCGCCGACGCCACCGCCCTGCTGCAGGAGCGGTTTGTGGTGGGCCTCAGGGACGATGCCCTGAGGAGAGAAATGCGGAAGTACATGAGGGAGGACGGGACGCGGCCATTCCCCCAGGTACTGCAGGCGGCGATCGATTGGACGGAGGACGAGCTGGTCCACCCCGCCGACAAGGGTCCCCCCCGGGGTTTAGTCCACGCCGCGGCTGGAGAGGGACGGGAGACCCCGCCGAGCGTTGACTCACTGCGGGAGACTATTCGGCAGATCCAGGCGGGAATGGAGCAACTAGGCGTGCGCCAGGAACAACTGGCTCAGACCTTCTCACGGGAGCGGGACGCGCCCCGGAGAGGCGCCACCGGACGGCGACGCCGAGACGACGCGACGCGAGAACCCCGCCGAGACGAAGACGGCCGGCTGATCTGCTATGCCTGCAATCAGCCGGGCCACATCAGCAGAGAATGCCCCCGCTCGGCCGGCGAGCCACGCCCCGCCTCTACTCCCAACCCCGAAGCTCCGGGCTCGTCAGGGCACCGACCAGGAGCACGAAGGACAGTCGACGCCGTCATAACCGGAGTCGCCGGCGCGGCCACGGAGGGCACCGAGACGCAAGACGCGCAAGGGGAATGCCTCACTCTAGACGTCCAGATCGACGGGGTCGAGACCCGCTGCCTCTTCGACACCGGCGCCGAAGTCACCACCATGTACGAGAGCCACTTTCAAAGACACTTCCCGAAGTCGAAGTTGACCCCCGCCAACTGGATCACTCTCATCGCCGCCAACGGGTTGGAGATCCCAGTGGTGGGGTGTCTCTACGCCGAAGTGAAGTGCCTAGATATGACATTCACGGGGAAATGCATGAAAGCCGGACATTATCATGAATTTATAAACCCCCCCCGGACGGCCCGGACAGGGCGTGAAAAGAGGACATGTCCGGGCAAAAGAGGACGTTTGGTCACCCTAGTACAGTAGTCTCTCTGTCTGATGTACAGTAGTCTCTCTCTCTGATGTACAGTAGTCTCTCTCTGATGTACAGTAGTCTCTCTGATGTGCAGTAGTCTCTCTCTGTCTGATGTACAGTAGTCTCTCTCTGATGTACAGTAGTCTCTCTCTGATGTACAGTAGTCTCTTTGTCTGATGTACAGTAGTCTCTCTCTGATGTACAGTAGTCTCTCTGTCTGATGTACAGTAGTCTCTCTGATGTGCAGTAGTCTCTCTCTGTCTGATGTACAGTAGTCTCTCTCTGATGTACAGTAGTCTCTCTCTGATGTACAGTCGTCTCTCTGTCTGATGCACAGTAGCTATCTGATGTACAGTAGTATATCTCTCTGATGTACAGTAGCTCTCTGATGTACAGTAGTCTCTCTCTGATGTACAGTAGTCTCTCTCTGTCTGATGTACAGTAGTCTCTCTCTGATGTACAGTAGTCTCTCTCTGTCTGATGTACAGTAGTCTATCTCTGATGTACAGTAGTCTCTCTCTGTCTGATGTACAGTAGTCTCTCTGATGTACAGTAGTATCTCTCTGATGTACAGTAGTCTCTCTGTCTGATGTACAGTAGCTCTCTGGTGTACAGTAGTATCTCTCTCTGATGTACAGTAGCTCTCTGATGTACAGTAGTCTCTCTCTGATGTACAGTAGTCTATATAGTGTATATATGTATATTGAATATTCCTCTTTACTTTTACTTTTTACAAGTATTTTTATTGCACATTACTTTAGTTACATTCCATAATGATGCTATATATTTTTTTTTACTTACCTTTTTACTGACTATTTCTAAAAAAGCATGATGGTGAGATTTTCCAGTTGAGAATCTAAATTTTGTCTGGGTTTATTACCTGTGTATGGAGAAAATAATTGTTTTTGAATTGAATTCTGCCCTGTTCTCTTTTGTTTATGTAAATATGCTACCTGAGGGGGCATTTCCACTGTTTTATATGCTTGATTGAATATGTTTGCATTGGTTCATAGTAAAAAGAACACATTTTCTCAATCCGATTTTGTGTTTTGTGTTGTACATTATACAGTATACAGTATATACAGTATTATGCAGTATGAAAACTAACTGTCAGGTCATATATGTGAGGCTGTGCTGAAAAAAAAGATACCAAACATACCATGGTAAAACATTTAAAAATGGGAATTATACCATTTAAATCAAAATTTGCTAAAACATTGAAAATATCAAAGTAGAGTCTATTCAATAATACAAGTTCAAGTTTCTTTATTAGTTGACATGCAAAGATACAGAATACCTTCACATGGAATGCTTTTTTCTGTTATGCTCCTATGAGGATCATAGGACGCTTGGATCATACACATACAGCTCATTACAGTAATATTCCACAATTATTACATTTTAGATAGTAATAATGGTACAGAGCCTTGAGACAAACATATGCATATTCACCACCGCAAACAGACTGGCAGCCGTCATAGGCAGCGCCATTTACGGAAGGAGGGGGGAGTGGGTTGGGGTTGTTACAGGGCTGTAGGGGGGGGGGGGAGTGGGAGGGGGGGGAAGGTGGGGGGGAGTGCACAAGCCAAGTCCTGGGTGGGGGAGGTCTCCCTCACACGAGGCAGCCGACAGTGCAGCGCCAATGCAGAGGAAGGGGGGGGGGGGGGGGGGGACTAGGGATTGGGGTTGTGGGACGCCGCTCGCCACTCTTATCTCCCAGAGAGCCTTCGACTCCAGAGCTCTCGGTTCGACCTTGGTCCAAGAATTTGTTTTGGCTGACTGACTGGCACAATTTATCCCAGCCACGTCCCTTTAAATTTGATTTGAATAGAGTGGAATATAACTCTATTGATTTGAGTGGAGTGAGTTTTAACAACTCCGTCCAAATGACTGAATGCATTATTAGTCCAAGTGTCCAAGTGTCTTATCAGTTCATTTTGGTAGATCCTGTGCGCGGTAAACAGATCCAAAATCTTCTTATTGCAGTCCAAAAGCTTTGATAATCCAAATAATACCACGTCTTCAAGTTTGTAGCCCAATTATGATGTCCCAATAGGCAGAGAGGGTTAGCCTTATTCTGCTTCTTGAAGAAAATATGCAATCCACTGATTAGATCCATTTAGAGTTGATTTGAGTATAGTCCGGCCACCGGCACGAAGCAGGGCATAGCAGCGTCAGGCTCCATGGTGCAGTAGAGGCGGCGGTAGGAACGGCCTTGAAGGCCTTGGGAGAGAGGAAAGAAATGTGACTTGTCTCTGCAAGAGAATTATACATATCTAAATATATCAAAAAACACAAAATTACAAGAAACTTGATATAATTATAACATATAACATGCCCATAGTTTCTAGGGCTAATTGAGCCCCTTTACATATTTAACTAAATAATTCCAATTTCTCAATTGAGCATCCTTGAAAAACCATACCTCTTGCTTAGAAACAACGTAATTAAACCAGAAATAATAATGTAGGTATAAGGTGCTTAAAGGAAACAGGTTAAAACGTTCTTTTCATTCATACCTCTAGGTTCTATGCAATTCAACAGGTGGATATAATAACATTCACGTTGAAATAGTAACTTGTGTCTGTCTCCCCCTCTCGCGGGCCTGAGTACTAACTCTAGTCCCATGTATTTGAGATCGTTAACAGTATGTTTGCACTTGGAAAAATGTCGAGCTACCGACGACTTGACATCTGAATTTCTCACTGCACATTTGTGTTCACTGATTATCGATTTAAAGGCTCTGGTTGTTTTCCCCACATAAGAAAAATTACACTGACATTTTAGCAAATACACCAGATTAGACGAATTGCACGTAATCCGTCCTTTAACGGGTATACTTTTACCCGTTTTAGGGTGTGTATAGAATTTGTCTTTGATCATGCCTTGACATTGTACACAGGCTTGACAGGGGACATTTCCATCAGGGATATTAGACATAAAATGAGTAGGTTTCCTTGGTCTAAGCTGAAGAGCTTCTCCTTTTTGAACCCGTCGGCGGAAAACCAAAGAATTAGAATGGCTTCTAAATGCTCAAAAAGTACATCTTTTCAGAAATCGATAAAAATAGAAAAATGACAATTTCTAGTGCTTTGACATGTAATGTATACGTCTCCTTACTTGCTAAACGTAATATGACTTGTAAATACGTTTAATTCTTGCTAGATGGTATGATTGTAATTATCTCCGTTTGCGAGGAAAACTACAGCGCGTCACGAAACGCACATACATGGACGCGCGCACACACACAATAGCGGTGTGTGCGCTGTGAATATGTTATGGTTTGACACCGACCCCAAACGCACGACACAAGAGAGTAGGAATTCAGAGTTGCCAAATACGAGGGCTTGTTTATTTGATACTAAATATAAAGAGTACAGGAAAGGCAAGTCAACAAGACAGGTACATAGGACAAGGGGCAAAGTTCTGCTGCTCTGCAGCTTCTCCCGTGATGGTAGTCTTGGGGATAGCTGGTGTTGACGTCTGAACCGCTCTGCAGAATTCTCTCGGCAGAATCTCAGATGTGTTGCGAGACCGAGAGAGGGAGAGAGGGAACGAGTCAACACAGTGCAGTTTGAACGAGCAGGAGAACAGGGTGAACAATTCTTCGTGTAATTTAAACACAGTGAGCACAATTCCAAAACAGCCCAAGTGAATCTCTTCGTGTAATACACACAGTGAGCAAAACTCCAAACACAGTCCCAGTGAATATCTTCGTGTAATGTACACACCGTTAGCAAAAATCCAAACACAGTCCCAGTGAATATCTTCGTGTAATATACACACAGTTAGTGAAGTCCAAAACAATCCAATAGTGAAATAATATCTTCGGTGTGAGCAACACACAGAGGGAGATGGAAGGTCCCAAAAATATTATCCCATAAGGGAACAAGCAAAAATAGAAAAGCTGGGTGAGTGACTGTCTGACAAAGGTGGTAGTCTTCAGTGTAATAGTTACACACGAAAAACGGAATAGATCAAGACAGTCAATAAAAACTCACCCAGACGTAATGCGTAATGGTGCTGGAACAAACAGCGGAGCGAGGGCGCGCCACGGGAACAGGTGTCCAAGGGAAGGCTTCTTGGAAATTCCTGGAGATAGCACAAGGAGCAAAAAGCAGCAGCAGCAGCAACACGGGGAAATGCAACCAGAGAAAAATCAAGGCGATCCAACAAACTTAGAGTGGAGAAACGGGGTATAAATAATAAGGGATCGATTGATTGAAAGGCAGTGACAGCTGGGGAATGTGATTGAAAAGCGTGCGGTCCTGAGAGAACCAATCAGCGACGTCTCTGATGACGTAACTGGGGAGAAGCGTGTGAATGAGGGAATTGAAATAATTAACAGAAAAACAAATGAAAACAGAGCGAGGGTGGTTAAAGGAACAGAACGAGTGAGAGAGCAAGGACAGAAACCTCACAGTACCCCCCCCTCCACGGGAGCCACCCGGCGACCAGGCCGACCCGGTTCGTCAGGATGGGCTCGATGGAAGTCGGTGATCAAACCGGGATCCACGATGAGCTGCCGGGAGACCCAGCTACGCTCCTCAGGGCCGTAACCCTCCCAGTCCACCAGGTATTGGAACCCCCGGCCCCGCCGACGAACGCCCATCAACCGGCGGACCTGCCACTGGGGGTGACCATCCACCAACACGGGAGGCGGCGGATCAGGAGCTGGAGGCATAAGGGGACTGAGGGAGACGGGCTTAACCCGGGAGACATGGAACACGGGGTGGATGTGCATGGATGCAGGAAGCTTCAGGCGCAGGGCCGCCGGACTGAGTACCTTCAGGACCTCGAAAGGCCCGACGAAACGGGGGTTGAGCTTCTTGGCCGAGGACCGTAGCGGGAGGTCCTTCGCGGAGAGCCACACCCTCTGCCCAGGGCGGTAATTTGGCGCAGGAACCCGGCGCCGGTCGGCACCACGACAGGCGCGCTCTGATGTTCGGAGCAGCGCGGTCCTGGTGATCTCCCAAACTCGTCGGCAGCGGTCGAGGTGGACCTGCACGGAGGGAACTGCCACTTCCGTCTCCTGTGCGGGGAAAAGAGGGGGCTGGTAGCCCAGGGAGACCTCAAAAGGGGAGAGGCCGGTGGCGGAACTGACCATTGAATTGATGGAGTATTCAACCCAGGGAAGGAAACGGCTCCAGGATGCCGGTCTCTCGGCTGCCACACACCGAAGAGCTGACTCTACGCTCTGGTTCATCCTCTCCGTCTGCCCGTTTGTCTGGGGATGATAGCCAGAGGAGAGACTGACCATTGCCCCCAACCCTTTGCAAAAGGCCCGCCATACCTGGTAGGTGAACTGGGGCCCCCGGTCAGAGACGATGTCCTGGGGAAAGCCATGAAGGCGGAACACGTGGTGCGTCAGGAGGTCCGCCGTCTCGGCCGCTGAGGGAAGCTTGGAGAGGGCCACGAGGTGGACCCCCTTGCTGAATCGATCCACCACGGTCAGAAGGCAGGTGTTCCCCTGGGAGAAGGGTAGACCAGTGACGAAGTCGAGCGCCACATGTGACCATGGACGGCTCGGAATGGGAAGTGGCAGCAAGAGCCCGGAGGGTGCCTGGTGAGAGGCCTTGCTGCGGGCACAGACCGCGCAGGCCAATACGAACTCCTTGACGTCGTTCCGCATGGTGGGCCACCAGAAACGACGAGCCAGGAAGGAGAACGTGCGATGGACGCCTGGGTGGCAGGCGAACCGGCTGGTATGGCCCCACAGCAGTACCTGGGACCGGACAGAGTCAGGGACGAAGAGACAATTCCTAGGGACGTTGCTTGGAGCACGTTGGAAGCGCAGGGCACGCCTCACCACACCCTCGATGCCCAAGGTGATGGCTCCAACCACTCGGGCCTCCGGGAGGATGGGAGAAGGGTCCTCAGAGGGTGGAGCCCCCTTGGAGTGCATCCGGGACAGGGAGTCGGCCTTCGTGTTGCGGGAACCGGGGCGGAAGGTCAGCGAGAAGTCGAACCGACTGAGGAAACTGGCCCATCTCGCCTGCCGACCGTTGAGGCGCCTGGAAGCGCGGATGAACGTCAGGTTCTTGTGGTCCGTCCAGATGGTAAAAGGCTCCTCGGCACCCTCTAGCCAATGACGCCACTCTTCCAGCGCAGCCACGACCGCCAGCAGCTCCCGATTGCCGGTGTCGTAGTTCCTCTCGGCGGGGAGGAAGCGACGCGAGTAGAAGGCGCAAGGATGCACCTTCTGGTCTGAAAGAGAACGTTGGGATAGGACAGCGCCCAGGCCAGAATCCGAGGCGTCCACCTCCACGATGAACTGTCTCTTGGGGTCAGGGTGGAGCAGGATAGGGGCGGAAGTGAACCTTCTCTTGAGGGAGCGGAACGCAGCGCATGCCGCTGGGGACCAGTCGAACGGCAGAGCGGGGGAGGTCAGCTTGGTAAGTGGCTCCGCCACTTGACTGTAGTTCCGGATGAACCTTCGGTAGAAGTTGGCGAACCCAAGGAAATTCTGTAACTCCTTCCGAGTGGTGGGTTCTGGCCAATCCTCCACAGCCTGGATCTTGCGAGGATCCGCTCGGGTCAAGCCCTTCTCAACGATGAAGCCCAGGTAGTCGACGGAGTTGGAGTGAAAACGGCACTTCTCCGCCTTGACGAAGAGCCGATTGTGGAGGAGGCGCTCCAGCACACGGCGGACATGCAGGATGTGTTCCTCGAGGGTCCTGGAAAAGATGAGAATGTCGTCCAGGTACACCACCACGAACACCTCCAGCATGTCACGGAGGACGTCGTTCATGAGTGCCTGGAATACCGCCGGGGCGTTGGTGAGGCCGAACGGCATTACAAGGTACTCGTAGTGGCCCCTGGGGGTCTTGAAGGCGGTCTTCCATTCATCGCCCTCACGGATACGGACAAGATGGTAGGCACTTCGGAGGTCCAGCTTGGTGAAGAACGAGGCCTGGGTCAGTGGCTCGAAGGTGGAGCTCATGAGAGGTAGGGGTTATTTGTTCTTGATGGTGATCTCGTTGAGCTGACGATAGTCGATGCAGGGTCGCAGGTCCCCATCCTTCTTACCAACAAAGAAGAACCCGGCCGCCACCGGGGAGGAGGAAGGCCGAATGAGTCCTGCTTCCAATGACTCAGAGATGTAGAGATCCATCGCCTTCTTCTCCGGGACAGTCAGACTGTAGAGGCGGCTGCCGGGAAGGGGAGCCCCTTGGCGGAGGTCGATGGCGCAGTCATAGGGGCGGTGAGGTGGAAGGGCCTGAGCCCTGGTCTTACTGAATACCTCCATGAGGTCGTGGTACTCGGGAGGAATGGACGAGGGGTCCGGGGGCAACTCACCAGCCGGCCTCCGGGGCGGGGGACAGGACGCCGCCTGCAGACAGCGGGCGTGACAGGAGGAGCTCCAGCCCCTGATGGTACCGGAGGACCAGGCGATGTGGGGCTCGTGCAGCGCGAGCCAGGGCCTACCCAGGACCACCGGGACAACGGGGGATTGGGTAATGAGGAACTGGATTCTCTCGACGTGGTTCCCAGCGATGGTCAGCACGACTGGGCCGGTGCGTTGAGAGATGTCGGCCAGGCGGTGTTGGTCCAACGAAAAGATCTCCAAGGGCCTCACAAGGTCCTCAAGAGGTATGTTGGCTCGGGTGGCAAACTCGAAGTCGAGGAAGTTCTCGTCTGCCCCAGAGTCGATGAGGGCCTCCACCGTGGCACGTTGGTCCCCCCAGGCCAGGGTGACGCTCATCAGATGGTCAGGTGGTGCGCGGCGCTGGGAATGGGAAAAACGGCTCACCAGGATCTCCCGGGGTCTCGGTGAGCCTGATCTTTTGGCCGGGTAGGGCAGTCGGCGATACGGTGTCCCGCACCTCCGCAGTAGAGGCAGAGACCGGACCTGAGCCTTGCCTCACGCTCCGCCTGGCTCAGATGAGAGCGTCCCAGCTGCATGGGTTCCTCCTCGCGAACCGGACGGGGAAGCCTGTTACCACCAGTAGTGTTGGGGACGGGGCGTCCAGGAGTCCGGGGTGCTTCAGGAGGTAACAGTCGGGTCCTCTCGCGCCTTCTCTCCAGGAGGCGTCCGTCAATACGGATGACAAGGCTAAACAGCTCCTCGAGGGAGTCGGGCAACTCCCGGGTAGCGAGCTGGTCCCGGACTGCGTCACTGAGCCCCCTCAAGAAGGTTAGGCGAAGAGCAGGTTCGTTCCATCCACTCTCCACCGCCGCCAGTCGAAACTCCATGACATAGTCCGTCAACCTGCCGCTCCCCTGTCGGATGGTCCCCAACCGGGCTCCAGGGTCCAGACCTCGGGCTGGATGGTGGAACACTCTGCGGAGCTCCGCCACGAAGTCTGGGTAGGAAAACAAAAAATCTGCTTCCATTGCCCAGGAGGAAGTGACCCACTGGGCAGCATGGCCTGAAAGTAGGTTTGTTATATAAGCCACTTGGGACCCATGAGCAGAAAAACGGCTTGGTTGATGACGGAAAACCAACTCACATTGCATGATGAATGTGGCACACTCCTCGGGATTACCGTCGAACAACCGTGGGACGGAGAGACAGGGTTCCCGAGATGCGAGATCTGCTGGGGCTGCGGGGAATGTTCCTGAAGGGTGTGAGAGATTAAAGGTATTAACGGTGTCGCCCAGCGAGTGAAGCTGAGCGAGAATCTCGGACTGTTGTCCCGCCATAGCGGCCATTGAACCCTGCATAGGCAGGACCTGATCCCTGAGATTCTGCACCGCAGCCGCAGCCCGCTCTAATTGGAGACCGTGATCCCTGGTCAACTCGACTTGAATTGCAAGTGCGGTTATGACCCTCTCTGTGTCGGCTGGGGTCGTCATATTGGTTGGATCGTAATGTTATGGTTTGACACCGACCCCAAACGCACGACACAAGAGAGTAGGAATTCAGAGTTGCCAAATACGAGGGCTTGTTTATTTGATACTAAATATAAAGAGTACAGGAAAGGCAAGTCAACAAGACAGGTACATAGGACAAGGGGCAAAGTTCTGCTGCTCTGCAGCTTCTCCCGTGATGGTAGTCTTGGGGATAGCTGGTGTTGACGTCTGAACCGCTCTGCAGAATTCTCTCGGCAGAATCTCAGATGTGTTGCGAGACCGAGAGAGGGAGAGAGGGAACGAGTCAACACAGTGCAGTTTGAACGAGCAGGAGAACAGGGTGAACAATTCTTCGTGTAATTTAAACACAGTGAGCACAATTCCAAAACAGCCCAAGTGAATCTCTTCGTGTAATACACACAGTGAGCAAAACTCCAAACACAGTCCCAGTGAATATCTTCGTGTAATGTACACACCGTTAGCAAAAATCCAAACACAGTCCCAGTGAATATCTTCGTGTAATATACACACAGTTAGTGAAGTCCAAAACAATCCAATAGTGAAATAATATCTTCGGTGTGAGCAACACACAGAGGGAGATGGAAGGTCCCAAAAATATTATCCCATAAGGGAACAAGCAAAAATAGAAAAGCTGGGTGAGTGACTGTCTGACAAAGGTGGTAGTCTTCAGTGTAATAGTTACACACGAAAAACGGAATAGATCAAGACAGTCAATAAAAACTCACCCAGACGTAATGCGTAATGGTGCTGGAACAAACAGCGGAGCGAGGGCGCGCCACGGGAACAGGTGTCCAAGGGAAGGCTTCTTGGAAATTCCTGGAGATAGCACAAGGAGCAAAAAGCAGCAGCAGCAGCAACACGGGGAAATGCAACCAGAGAAAAATCAAGGCGATCCAACAAACTTAGAGTGGAGAAACGGGGTATAAATAATAAGGGATCGATTGATTGAAAGGCAGTGACAGCTGGGGAATGTGATTGAAAAGCGTGCGGTCCTGAGAGAACCAATCAGCGACGTCTCTGATGACGTCACTGGGGAGAAGCGTGTGAATGAGGGAATTGAAATAATTAACAGAAAAACAAATGAAAACAGAGCGAGGGTGGTTAAAGGAACAGAACGAGTGAGAGAGCAAGGACAGAAACCTCACAGAATAGGTGTTAGACCCCGCAGAGGCGTGAGACTGAGAGGTATCTGAGCCTACCCCCGCATCCAAATTCTAAACAACAGATTGGCTTTTCATAATATGTATGAATTATCTCTTGCTTATTATCCACCTCGACTTTTTGCAGTTGTTTCTCCTGCGTGAGGAGTCTGAGGACATTCGCGGACATTCTCTCAGATAAAGAAAAAAAAAAGCTTACATACACACACACACACTCTCACTCTCTCTCTCTCAATTCAAATGGGCTTTATTTGACAAGCTTACATACATTTCGGGTCATTTCATAATAGCAGCGTGGACCAGCTCTGTAACAACGCATCTCAAGCTGCTTTTTATGTGCAAGGAAGGAAGAGACCTCGGCCGTGAGAGAAATAGAAAGGAGCGCTCAGTAGTGGGCAATTCCAGCGTTATGGATGTTACATTCAGAGAGAACATCAATTCAAATGACAAGTGCTCTCTCTCTCTCTCTCTCTCTCTCTCTCTCTCTCTCTCTCTCTCTATCTCTCTCTCTCTCTCTCTCTCTCTCTCTCTCTCTCTCATCTTATTGAATTTGCATTGAAAATGCAGATGCTTTCTTTTCTTTCTCACAGTGAATACTTAGTCCCATTCAGCCGCTAATTGTTGCTGTACATATTTATAGGGTATATGCTCTCGTCAAGCCCCCTGTCACGCAGCCGAACCAGCCAACTTCTAATTTTAATCTATTCAGATGTGTCTGTTGTGTGTGTGTGTGTGTGTGTGTGTGTGTGTGTGTGTGTGTGTGTGTGTGTGTGTGTGTGTGTGTGTGTGTGTGTGTGTGTGTGTGTGTGTGCGTGCGTGCGTGTGTGTGTGTGTTGATACGTGTATAACCATCATGCCCACTGCATTTGTGCGCCATGTATCTAGAGATATGATTCGATTACATTCCGATTTTTTGTCATTGCACAGCGCAACTACAGTACAACAAAAATAACTGAGTGCAAATGTAACAGTAAAGTGCATTATCAATATACAATGTATAGGTGATTAAATGTGATATTACAGGCTACTGAGTAATAATGCTAAACTGATGTATGTACAGTATAATTATGTATGTAATATATAAGTATGTAATTATGTACAGTGATACAGGTATAAATAAACTATCGTTGTAAGCCATACTGACCAGTGGTATAACTAGTAAGAGTAGGTGTACCTAAGGGGCTACACAACCCTGACTGTATTGAGATATGTTAGATTAAACCACTACTAAAGAATATTAATAGCCAGACAGTACAGTTAGACAAAATGGCGGACACTCCATTGACTGCGCGGGGACAGGGATACAAGTTGAACAAGCATCATGTTTAATGTTAATAGCAAACATACATATTTATTACGGTTCTCCTTTAATACTAGAATGTCAGTGTTAGGGTTTGTAACCGACCTCAAACGCAACGGCACAGAGAGAGTTGTTCAGAGTTAGCCAAAGCAAGGGCGTATTTATTTTCAGAGTTACAAGATGGAATGAAGTTGAGCAACCGAACAAACGGGGAATCTGGCATGTGAAGATTGTTGCGGCTCTGCAGATACTCCCAGTAGGTGGTGGTGAGGAATTGGCTTGTGACGTCTGAATCGGCTCTGCAGATCCTCCCAGCTTTCACTCCCGGTGGAAACGGAGAGAGAGGGAAATCAGAGTTAGCCCAGTGCACAACAGAAGCAGAGAGGTGAATGATCCAGTATATATCCAAGTGACTTGATCTTCGGTGTACCACAACACAAATTAGCAGAGAGGTGAATGATCCAGTATATATCCAAGTGACTTGATCTTCGGTGTACCACAACACAAATTAGCAGAGAGGTGAATGATCCAGTATATATCCAAGTGACTTGATCTTCGGTATACCACAACACAAATTAGCAGAGTCCAGAGAAAAAACAATACGGTAATCCAAGGTGTAAATCCAACACAAAAATAGGTGAGAACAGTACAAACAAAAACGGGATCTCTTCGGTGTTTCACAAACACACAAAAAACTGATGATCCAAAAAGAACTGTTTCCAAAAACTCACCAGAGCGCAACGCGTAAAACGGGCAGAATACGAGGCGCAGCTCCGAACGGGGAACCAGGTTCTCCACAGGGATTCTCCACGAAAGTCCTGGGCCCTCATTCATCAACGTGTCTTACGCACAGATTTGTGCTTAACCTGTGCGTACGACCATTTCTAAGCAAAGAGTGGGATTCATCAATTTCAACTTGAACTTGACTCCGTGCTTATATTTACGCACAGCTCGGAGCACACTTAGCTGACGCCCAGTGGTAGAATATATTATTACAACAAGGAAATGCGCTTCTGTGCATTAGTTTCAACACTGGCATGTTCTGTATGAACCGTAATTCATTATAGTTCATTGTAAAATAGCAACAGTAGTGTAATTATGGTCAAAACCCTATAAATAGCATTTGGAATAATAGATCTTTCTCTCAGAATGAATGCAGCATGGTTTATATAGCGTTATCGGAATATACGGGGTGTACTGACTGACTGCGCTCCGCGTAGCTCAACTCGTTATTATTTTGCGCACAGACCGCAGAAACACGGGAACGTTTTGATTATATTTAAAAGGCTTTACGTTAAACGAAACAAGTGGAATTTCGAAGCTGTAAGCAGAATACAAGTCATATGAACACCCACGATATAGTGTTCTTCCCCCTTTTTACTGTATAAGAAAGAATAAAAAATGCATTGCAATGACACCAGGGTGTATGTGTATTACAAAACCCTTGCAATAATGTGTCTTAAATGAATGAAAAGCATACATGCTCTGGACACAGAGCATATCGTGTGGGTGATATGACTTGTATTATGCTTACAGAATTCCACGTATTTAGTTTTACAATGTCAAAGCCTTTTAATGTAAATCAAAACGTTCCCGTATTTCTGCAATCTATGTGCAAAATAATAACGAGTTGAGTTCTAACAAAGAAAATATTACATGCTGGTATGCTGATAGAGTAAACTATTATATGAATATGATATGATATAAGGTATACACTGGTCCGTCGCATACACTGGTATGCGCAAGTTACTGTTGCATAATGTAGGCTATGGCTGCTATTATATGTAATTCATATAGGCTACCTAATAGTATATGATTTTTAGAGGCATCTATTTTGTTGTCGGTAATACCGACAACAAAATAGATGCCTCTAAAAATCATATAGCCAATCGAACACAACTAATAAAGGCATTCATATTACAGCACGGTTATAATGACACACAACCAACGCCAAACAGTGGTCAACGAACGGTCTTTATTAGTATTTTGAGCTGTCCAGGCAGAATTGCAGCAATGGTCTTAGGGAGCCGTTGATATCTGACATCACCGTTTACAAGTCCGCCTTTTATTTATCCCATAACACGCGTTGTGTCTTCTTGGTTCGACAGCAGTGAACAATCTCCGTGAAGTTTCTCAGAGTTCCGCTCGGGTCAGTCCATTATTTCACATCCCATGGGGGGTGTTTCATCACTTTCATGACCATATATGGATAATCATGCACGAGCATTGACGGTAGAACAAAGTGGTATTCATCAACACGGAGGAGCATAGGACCTGTGTATGCACGGTTGATGAATCCCAATATTTCTGTGCGTGCACTGATTCTAAATTCTGTGCTTACGTGTGGAAATAGAACATCTTCTACGTCACATTGATGAATGAGGGCCCTGGAGAGCAAAAGACAGCGCCGGGGAAGGCAGGCAAATGCAGGAGTAATTCAGAACGATCCAACATCGATAGTAGGGGGATCAGAGTATATAAAGCCACAGGGCGCTGATTACAAGCTGTGACAGCTGCGGGATGAAATTGATACTTGCTCCAGAAGCGTGCGGCGGGGAAAGCACCAATCAACACGGTACCTTACAGGAACGGAGCGTGTGGCGGGGAATGCAATTAATCAACAAAGTACCTCAAAGGAATGAAGCGTTTGGCGGGGAGCGGACCAAACCTCACAGTCAGTGCAACAAAGTCAACGGTAACGAATGGTTCCTAGACTACGGATACTCGACCGGTGGAGCTCTGAAGGGAGTAAGACGAAACGAGGCGATACAGGGAAAAGCAAGAGGGTGGCTGGAGACGATGGTTTCTCTCTAGAGCTCCTGCTCCAGAGAAACTGTAGACTGGTCGGATAATCCTGTCGTCGCTGGGAGAAGGGGTCTCGTACGGAACCGGTCCTTGTATTCCTAGCGCCCGATGGCAGGGTTAATAGCTATTAATCCAAAAGCCCGTTGGCATAGATGGTAGCTAGCTAGCTTCGTTTGTACGTGAAGCTAACCCGCAGACGGTCTCCAATGAGTAGTTATATCCAAACGGCGCTGGGTTTAACTATAAGTCTCTCCACGTTACTTCGCTTACACAAGTCACTATATTGTACCAATAATGGCTCGACAATATTATAGTTGTATCTAAGTAGCCATTAGCTCTCTATAACGATACACCGCTATCGGTCTGTGTACAACTGCACCAGACGTCTTTCACTCTCGCTCTGCTAGTTTTCCTGGTATGCTGCTGCTGCTGCTGCCGCACGTCGTCTACCCAACATACTCTATCTGGTTCCCTGTTGGACCCAGCCTGTTCACCTGTACAGAATCAATGTGCTTGCTCTGGGCTTGTCCGGGCATGTCTGAACATGTCTAGAAAACATGTCTAGGGGGTGCGCGCCCTGGCGCCTACAGCGTCAAGAATGGGACACAATAAGGCGAACGAAGAATACAATATATAAGTTATACAAAATAATAAACGCAGACTTTCAGTGTTAATCTGGACCTTCATAACAGTAGGTATGGGATATATACAGATTATACTAATATTGATACAGGTATTCATACAGGTATGTGAACATGGATATATGCAGATATATCCAACCGTTTTAGGGATATCCGATATAGGGATATAGGGATATCCCCCTTAGGGATATATCAGATCGGATATATATGGTATATACAGTATAATAGTATTATTGTACATGGCTATCATACAGGTATGTAAACTGTAATATATAGATAGACTATAGGATGAGGTAGGTAGTTATGATATGTGTTATGTATCTGCATAGCCTGGGTGTCGGAGCATGTGGAACGTACAGAGTTGACAGAAAAGAATGCCCCCGCACAGAGTTGAATGCTCTCAAAAAGAAGGATGCTAGGGGCACCATCAGGATATGAGCATTTTTTCAATAAGTATGGATGCCTGAACACAGAATGACACCAGTATCACTGACTACCACGGCAAGCCTATAGAAAATTATTCTATTTAATAATAATAATAATTCTTTCTTTCTTTCTTTCTTTCTTTCTTTCTTTCTTTCTTTCTTTCTTTCTTTCTTTCTTTCTTTCTTTCTTTCTTTCTTTCTTTCTTTCTTTCTTTCTTTCTTTCTTTCTTTCTTTCTTTCTTTCTTTCTTTTTCTCTCTCTCTCATCCCCACCTGCCTGAAGAAGTCCACTATTATCCCTGTACCCAAAAAATCCAAGCCTGCTTGCCTCAACGACTACCGCCCTGTAGCTCTCACCTCCATAGCCATGAAGTGCTTTGAGAAGCTAGTAAAGGGCTACATCTGCTCCTCCCTCCCCATCAACATGGACCCCCTGCAATTTGCATACCGCCCCAACAGGTCCACGGAGGACGCCATAGCCCATGTGCTGCACACAGCAGCATCACACCTGGACAAGAGGCAGGGGAACTATGTGAGAATGCTATTCATCGACTACAGCTCGGCATTCAATACCATAGTCCCCTCCATACTCATAGCCAAGCTCAGGGACCTGGGCTTGAACTATGACCTCTGCCAGTGGGTCTTGGACTTCCTGACGGGCAGACCCCAGGTGGTGAGAGCAGGCAACTGCACCTCCTCATCCATCACCCTCAACATAGGGGCCCCCCAGGGCTGTGTTCTGAGTCCCCTCCTCTACTCCCTGTACACACACGACTGTGTGGCTCAGCGGAGTAGCAATACAATCATCAAATTTGCTGACGACACAGTGGTGGTGGGCCTGATCTCTGCCAACGATGAGAGGGCCTACCTGGAAGAGGTCAAGGTCCTGGCGGGATGGTGCCAGGAAAACAGCCTCTCCCTGAACGTCAGCAAAACAAAGGAGATGATTGTGGACTTCAGGAGGTCGGGGGTCAAGGACTACAGCCCCCTCAGCATCGACGGGGCACCGGTTGAGAGAGTGAACAGCTTTAAGTACCTCGGAGCCTACATATCCGAGGACTTGACATGGACCACACACATTGACAGTGTTGTGAAGAAGGCACGACAACGCCTCTACTTCCGCAGGCGACTAAGGAAGTTCCAAGTCAGTCAGAAGATCCTTAAGAACTTCTACTCATGTACAATAGAGAGCATCTTGACTGGCAACATCACCTCCTGGTTTGGGAATAGCACTGCACAAGACCGAAGCAGACTACAAAGAGTGACACGTTCAGCCGAACGCACAATTGGAGGGGGGCTCCCCACCCTCCAGAACATTTACAACAAGCGTTGCAGGGGCAAGGCTAAGAGAATCATTAAAGACTCCAGTCACCCGAACAACTGCCTCTTTGAACTGCTGCGGTCAGGCAAGCGATACCGGAGTCTCAAGGTGAGCACAGAAAGACTCAGAAGAAGCTTCTATCCCCAGGCCATCAGGCTGCTAAACGAACAATGCACACTACACAACAACAACCATCAAACGCACATAGCACACACATCCACACGCACACACTCACTTTAAACAAACACACTGTAGCACCCACTCCACACACTTTATAGCACACACCCACTTTAAACAAACACACTGTAGCACCCACTCCCCACACTTTATATTTATTGATGAAGGATTGCACTACAACTCGTACACCTTACTGTAAATTGTACCTAAATTGTACCTCATCCCATTTCTGCTTTGCACTATATAGTACTGTACATTAGTACACTGCATAGTATTGTATATTATATGGTAACTCAGTTACGTCTATTCTGCATCGAACATTGTACATATGTCTATACTGAACACTGTGACCTCATTTTCTACTTCTAAATTACATGCTATACTATGTTATTTGATACTATCTTGTCTAGCACAGTCTCTGGAGCGTAACAGTAAGAAGCATTTTGTATGAAAGTATTCTGTACTTCTGTATGACAACTATTAAAGAAACTTGAACTTGAAACTCTCTCTCTCTCTCTCTCTCTCTCTCTCTCTCTCTCTCTCTCTCTCTAAAATACACTATACTGTAAACAGTTTTGCATGATGATGCAGAAGCCCTGTGTTGGTATAATAATTATGCTATCTAGCTTGTGTGTCACTCTAGGGCTAGGCCTCCTGCTGGGTCCATTCACTGGAATAACAAAGGAACGACTGGGCCTTTGCTCCAGGTGTGAATTGTTCTAGTGACATTGATCACATTGAATTCTGGGAGTGTAGTTCTTTCATCAGATAGCTGAATGAACTTGGATCATTTTCAAGTCCTATCCTGGAATGTAGTTAGGATTTTACCAGAATGTTTGATAGGACATTGATTGAAAACTATCGGTTCAAATTTGACAATTGATGGCTTATTTTGAAGGTATGAATCTGTAATTTTACATTATGTTACAAAAAAAAGAGAATATTCTGAGGAGGAGAAGCTCTTCAGTTAGACCCCTAAGGATTAAGGGCAAGTCAGTTTTGACTAAAAGATTAGATAGATTCGCTTGTCTCTTATAAAAATAATTAGGCGAATGTTGAAACGCTGCCCCTATATAAGAGAAAAAAGGCTACGCTTACTCTAATGTTGAAAGCGACAGAATCTGTAGCTTATTTCCTGTGCCAGAGAATTCGGCACCTCCACCCAAAGGAAGAGAAGCACTGGCCTTGTCGCTCTCACGACTAAGGCAGAGAGAGACCCGCACCCTTCTCCACGGTACGACCCTTACCAAATACTGGCAGGATGACATCATACCGAGAGGCCTGCGCATCACCAAGGAACCCATAATGAAGGCTCTAAATTAGCCAAGGTCAGAGCTGAGCTTTTCTCGTTAGAGGACGAAATTAACACAATTTTAGCTCCCGACCAACTGACCGAATTGCTTGAGTCAGTAAACCAGAAACTTGACAAATACAAACACGACATCGAGCTGCACAAGAGAGCTAAGAGCCATGAGGCACTCTGCTAGGCTAAACAAATATTTTTATTGTGAGGATGATCCAACAAGTTTGAACTAGTAGCAGTCTTCATCAGGGTGTGGTGTGGGAAAAAACACAGGTGAGCACCTTGATAAATGCTGAGTCTATTTAAAACTGAAACGTATCTTTGCTTATTAACAGGTGCTTCTTGGGCATTATCCCCGAAGAAAGGCTCCAGGGCAAAGAAGCGAAGCCCCATCAACCCTCAAGTGACCACCCTTCTTCGTAAGCTCATAGACTTTGAATGGTCTGCATAGACAATCGTCCTTCTCCTGTCGTCCCCTGACGTGACCACCCTTCTTCGTAAGTAAGCTCATAGACTTTGAATGGTCTGCAAAGACAATTGTCCTTCTCCTGTCGTCCCCTGACGTGACCACCCTTCTTCGGAAGCTCATAGACTTTGAATGGTCTGCAAAGACAATTGTCCTTCTCCTGTCGTCCCCTCACGTGAACACCCTTCTTCGGAAGCTCATAGAATTTGAATGGTCTGTGTTACGAAGGATCAGATTAAACCGAATATATATATATTTATTGATTGATATATATTGCATAATATTTGTATATCGTTTGATATCCCTTGTATATTCCTTGTACATATACACGGAATATCCCTTTAGCCTAGTACAGACCATAATATTTCATTCTCCTATTGGACAGCGGTCCACCAGGCGCCATTGCCATACCTCCAAGGTCTGGTTCAAAGTCACCGCCGGGGACTTGCCTGGACATGAACGGTTCTGCGCAAGGATATGAGACAGGAATAAAGCTGGTACTAGTTTGTTCACCTAACGTATAAATACGGCACAGGTGAATACAGAAGCACTTAGTCTTAAGTGTGTTACCCAATAAGTTGAAGCCTCACCCACGATACAACGTGCAGTGAAGTATGGCCTGTTTGGCCCCAAATAGAGCATTGAGACCGCGTGCGAATTAATAACTGAAGTATCAGAGTTTAACGCTGTACCGTCGAGTTCGACCGATTCTATTAAGTCAGTAATAGTCTATTTGTGTATAGTGTATCGTGCGGCTACCGTTCTACAGTGACCAGCATCACCAACGTTTCCTCGTACCAGCTAGAGTGCTTATCCAGGCTGGGCTGCTTACCCTGGCGCTTTCACCCGAGGGGCCCTAGACGAGGACCGTGTGGATTATGTACACTGGATAACCTACCGACGACTGCATAGCCCTTTTCGGCTGGATTATATTTGCTTTTGGTCCTGTAATTGATGGAGCGGAGAATCGCAGACACCCACAATTGTGTGGGATTTACCCTGTGAGGAGCCACGTCGAGTCCGCCTCTCAGAAGCCTGAGGCCGGCTAGCTTTCTTCCATGCGGAGCTGCATGCTACGGAGAACAGCTGTATTCGTCTGCGGATCAAGATCTTATTGCACCGTCTCCTGTACTTGGAGTCTCCTTATCATCGTTGACCCAGACTCTACTACCGACAAATCCTCTCCCCTTGCTGGCTTACGACCGGAGGGACCCTACCAGTATCTCCCGCTATATTACCAGAGTACCATAGATATAATTCCTAAGATTCAGGTTGTATTATTATCTCCTGCATAATATGAGAATGGACATACGTTATTGATTTGCCTACGCACATTCCTTTGCCTTATAAGCGCATCTAAAGTAAAGTATATTATGTACTATCATTGCTGCTAATAAATACTTAAATCCAGTTTTGTGTGGAACCGAGTCATTGTGGGAAGTGTTCATCATAAGATACCCGTGTACTGTATGGCCAGTAGTAATGTACATAAGATGGTAGTGGTTTAATGATACCATACTTATCAATACAGTCAGGGAATTGTACCCCTCAGTTACAATTGGTCCTTCGAGCCAGATGGTAACTAGCGTAATATTAATATAGTGGTATTAATATTGACATGGCCAATGATGAACACTCCACAAAACGGTTCTCCTAAAATAGATCGCCCGCAGCGTAGACGGCAGACACCTCAGTACTTAGAGGATTACGTTGCCAGTATACCACCTAGCTTTCTACAGACGGTAAACGTGGAAAAAGTAGATAGTAAAATTATGTCCGACCCTACCGACCAGGCTACCCCGCCAGTAGAGACCCTAGTGGGTTCTAACGTAACTGACCAAGCTCACGGTGGGGACCAGGAGGGACCTGACATGACTTTACCCCCCGCCAAGACCGAAGAAGTAGTCCCCGGAGAGCTCCAGGATAAAGAAAGCCCTCCAGGGATGGAACTCGACCCACCACAAGAAGGGACGAGCACGCCGGAGATGGATCTCCTCGATTCGCCACAGGAGAACGGATCTCCAACGAGTACTACCAGGAGCGGATCACCTCAACCAGCGTCTTCCCCCAGCGAGGCGGACAAGATGCTGGCGCAGGCCTTCCTCGCCAGCCTGGCAGCCTCAACCGAGCGCGATCGACTCCAAGCACAGACGCTTAGTGAGCGCGAACATTCTTCCATGGAAAGAGAACGCCTTCAAGCGCAGCAACGGAGTGACGAAGACCGCATACGCCTAGAGATTAGGCGCCTCCAGACGGAAGAGAATATGGGAAGAGACCGCACCGAAGCCCAGCGCGCCGCCGCCGAAGCCCAGCGCGCCGCTGCCGGTGCCCAAAGAGAAGCAGAGCGCGACCTCGCTCTCACCAAGCGCGAAGCCGAGCGCGACCGATTACAAGCGCAGATAATGGAGCAGCTGATTACCAGGGCAACCCCCCCTCCCTCCGCACGGGGCTCCAGGGCCTCGTCAAGACAAGGGTCAAGGGCACCCTCCCCTACCCGATCAAGCGACCCTGAGCCCGACCACCAGAGAGAGCCTATACCCCTCTCCGAACCCCTTCCCCGACCGGTCCAAGCGAGACCCAGCTACAGGGAAGAACCGGTCTATACCGCGGAGAGGCTAAATAGACGACTACAGGATCTAGATGACCTGCCAGAGGAAGAAGAAGAGGGAGAGGAGGAGAGTCAAGCCCAACAGCATCACAGTACTCGACGGGACCAGGAGGTCCAGTACAGCCCAGGCTTTACCCCCGCGGCTCTGCGCTACAGACCCCCGACTCAATTCACGGGTGAGCTTGACGCACGACCAGCCCCGAGGAACAGCACCTGGGTACGCGGGCCTTGGTACCCAGCAGGTACCAGCCCACCATGACACGTAAGAGGAGACTCGCCTAGGAGGCCTCTCCTCCAACGCTCACCGATGTGCCAGCCATCCATGGCATCGTACCTTGGCACACCGACGTTCCCGGACTTCACACACGAGAACAGAGCACAGTACACAGAGCTACGAATGTGCTTGGAGACAATGATGTCCGATGTAGCTGATAAACCGTACAAATATGCTATCCTACTCAGGCACCTCAAGGTGCCCCGAGCGCACAATATAGCGCTGGCATATTCCACCTCTACTACCCCATACACCGCGGCTCTAGTAGCACTCGACCAAAGATATGGACGCATATGGGACTACGTAATACAAGAGATAAGGAATATTGACCGTCTACCCCCAGCCACAGACAATCGCTCACTAGATGACCTGTCTATCAAGGTACAATCTCTGGTAGGGATGCTGGGGGCGCAAAAGGAAAAGGGTATGCACGAACTGTACGCGAACTCTAATGTCGAGAGGATTTTAGAGAAGCTCCCGCCCGCCCGACAAGAGCGCTTCAGGCGGCAAAGAGACCACCGTGATCCTAAGGGTCCCGAGCAATCCCTCCTAGACCTAGCCGACTTCCTGGCAAGAGAAGTCAACAGCCTACGGTTGGATACGTTCGTGCGGAGCACACCAAGCTCCAGAGAGGGACCTAGGAGAGCAAACGATGGCCGCAGATTGGTGACCGTCATGCACCAAGCAGAATCAGTACCGAGCAACAAGAACCACAGTACCCCCTTGATGAAAGAGAAGTGGAAGATGGTGTGCCCGTACTGCGAAAAGGAACACTGGCTGTCACACTGTGACACGTTCAAGAAGATGACCGCCGACGAGGTGAGTCAATGGATAAAGTCCAACCGACGCTGTTACCGATGTGCGCGCAGTCACATGGCAGCCGATTGCCGCTTAAAGAAGAGGTGTAGTCGGTGTGACGGAGCCCACTTAGACGTCCTACATGACAGTAACAGAAGAAAGCCTGCACCCTCAAGCAGCACAAAGGCAAGTGTTATGTACATTGACCCCGCCAGCAGCGGGGGCGCCCGGGTGCTCTTAAAGGTGGTCCGCGTAACATTGAGTTACCAAGACAAGGTCATGGACACCTACGCCGTCCTTGACGACGGGTCAGAGAAGACCCTTCTCCTCGCGTCCGCTGCGGCCCAGCTGGGGCTGCGGGGGAGCGAAGACCAGATGACGATTCGGACAATAAGAAGAGACCTAAAGACGATAAAGGGCGAGAATGTCTCCTTCACTATCGCAGCAAGCGGGCAGCCAGAGAGACGGTATATGATCACTAACGCTTTCACCAGCCAAGACATAGGCCTGTCGCAGTACACCTACCCCATCGCCAAGCTGATGGATAAATATGTGCACCTGCGTCAACTACCTATACCGCTCATAGACGGTGCCACCCCGACCCTGCTGATAGGCTCCGACCATGCTGACCTCATCGTCCCGATGGACCGGGTCCACACAGGGCCCAGAGGCTGTCCTGCAGCAGTCGAGACCCGCCTAGGATGGACACTACAAGGCCCCCTCGCTAGGTCTCCTAACCGAACAGCAGCCACTAGCTGCCTCCACTCCAGAGTGACAGAAGAAGACACCACCATCCTACAGCATGTCGAGAGGCTATGGACACTAGAGACAATGCCCTTTAAGAACGAAAAGAAAGACATTCGTTCCAAGGAAGACATTTATGCTATAGCCCTCCTCGAGCGGGGGACAAAGAGAGTCAAAGTCAACGGAGTGATGAGATACGCAACTCCACTCCTGAGGCGAGAGGGTATGCCTACCTTCCACGCCCCAAAAGAAGCGACGGAGCGGTATCTATTGAACACAGAGCGGCGCCTAGCCAGAGACCCCGCTCAAGAGACTGTGTACCGCGCTGAGATCGACAAGCTAATCACAGCGGGACACATAAAGAAAATTGACATTAAAGAGGCCGATCAGACGACCGAATCATGGTACGTGCCACACCACAAAGTCCACCACAACGGCAAGGATCGTATTGTGTTCAACTGCAGCTACCAGATCGGATCACAAAATCTGAATAAAGAGCTCTTGCCCGGCCCAACACTCGGCCCCTCTCTACTAGGCGTGTTACTACGTTTCCGCCAAGACAAGGTGGCCATCAGCGGCGACATCAAAGGGATGTTCCTGCAGGTGCGACTAGTGGAGGAGGACAAGCCCCTGCTGCGGTTCCTATGGAGAGAGAGGATCGGGGACGAGCAACCAGCCATCTATCAATGGGAAGTCCTCCCTTTCGGAACCACATGCAGCCCATGCTGTGCTACGTTTGCACTGCAAAAACACATCGCAGAGGACCCAGCAGCTGATGAAGAGGTCCGACAAAGTGTAGGAAATAGTTTCTACGTGGACAACTGTCTGCAAAGCGTCTCGACGCCAGAAGAAGCCGAGGCCCTCCTACTCAAGCTCCGCGCCTCCCTGATCAAAGGCGGCTTTGATCTCCGGCAGTGGGCCAGCAGCGACCCTCGAGTATTGTGCAGCCTCTCCCCAGAGGACAAGGCAGCAAGCAGCGAGACCTGGATGGCGACCATCCCAGGAGAAGCCCAAGAAATGACATTAGGACTAGTCTGGCGCTTCAAAACAGACTCGCTCCATTATAAACACACACCCCTGACCAAGGAGCAGGGAAGGTCGACTGCACTACCGATCACAAGACGGAGTGTATACAGAACACTCGCCAGACAATATGACACGTTGGGATGTATTCTACCTTACACCACCAGGGCAAAGATGATTGTAAGAGCGTTATGGGACAAGGACCAGGGCTGGGACGACCCCATACCCGAACACCTTGCCTCCACATGAAGAGAGTGGGAGACAGAACTCAGCTCACTCCCAGGTGTCAACATACGCCGCAGCTACTTCCCACCCACAGTGAGGCCGGAGACGTGCCAGATGGACCTGCACGTCTTCAGCGACGCCTCCGAAGTAGCCTACGGTTCGGTGGCCTACTTGCGTGCCCGAGAGGAGGGAGGAGAAATACATACTGCTTTCATCCTGGCTCGCTCAAGAATAGCCCCACGCAAGCAACAATCTATCCCACGTCTAGAGCTCTGCGCAGCCCTAGCAGGAGCGCAACTCGCCACGTTAATCCAACGTGAACTCACCATCCCGGTGCAAAGAACAATCTTGTGGTCAGACTCCACGACCGTACTCACATGGATCCGGTCTGATTCGTGTAGATACAAGGTCTTCGTGGGAGTCAGAATCACAGAGATCCAAGATTTAACAGAAGCAGCAAGCTGGAGGTATGTGGACACAAAACACAACCCAGCTGACGTCATCACCCGGGGAATGTCCCTGGATGACCTCACCCGTCACAATCTATATAGTGACGGGCCAGAGTTCCTCAAGCTCCCGGAAGAAGAGTGGCCTACACCCACCCCACGGGAGGCGCGTGAAGAGGAGGCAGAGAACAAGAAATCTATATTCTGTGGGTTGACACACACACTCGTCCCCACAGACCCCAACATAGACGACTGCCTCACCCTTGAGAGTGCGCAGCTAAAGACATTCCTGTGGCACCACCCAGAGGTTCAGCCCACTACTGACATTACTGCAGCTAACTACGAAGAAGCAGAACTTCTTCTCCTACAGCGAGCCCAGAGAGACTCGTTCCCCGACGAGCTAGACTGTCTACAGGGAGCAAAGCCCGTTCCGTCAGACAGCAGATTGCTCCACCTAGCCCCCGAGAGCGACGCCCATAATCTCATCAGAGTGGGTGGTCGTCTGAGGAGAGCTCCAGACTTACCGGATGACGTCAAGTACCCGATAGTCTTAAACAGCCGACACAAGGTCACAGAGCTTATCATAAAGAAATACGACGAGGACGTGCATCACGCCGGGGCAGAGAGAGTCTTCGCGGAGATCAGACGTCGTTATTGGATACTGCAAGGGAGAGAAGCAGTACGACGTTTCCAGCGGACTTGTCTAGACTGTCGTAAATGGCGAGCACAGCCCAGTATACCCCGGATGGCTGACCTACCCCCCTGTCGCCTCCGACTCGGCGACAAGCCTTTTCACTCCACCGGTATGGACTGTTTCGGCCCGCTGTATGTAAAGAAAGGAAGAGGGACCGAGAAGCGGTGGGGTATTGTATTCAAATGCATGACCACCCGAGCGATGCACATAGAACTCCTTCCAACCATGAGCACAGACTCATTCCTTATGGCCTTCCGAAGATTCACATCGCGGAAAGGGAAACCGTCTATATTATTGTCTGATCACGGGACAAACTTCAAAGGCGGAGAAAGAGAGCTGAGAGAGAGCTTCCAAGCTATGGGCCCAGAACTTACGACCCACCTCGCTCCATACCAGATTGATTTCCAGTTTAATCCCCCGAATGCACCTCACTTCGGTGGAACTTGGGAACGAGAAGTACGTTCAATAAAGACAGCCCTGTACGCCGTGCTTGGGGCCCAGACCGTGGCGGAAGAAGTCCTAACGACAGTCCTCACGGAGATCGAGGGAGTATTGAACTCAAAGCCCCTCGGTTACGTCTCAAGTGATGTAGCAGATGTCGACCCAGTCACCCCCAACACTCTCTTGATGGTGCGGCTGGACCCCGCGCTACCACAGACAGTGTACAGGCCTGAAGAAGTGAACGGCCGAAGAATGTGGAGGTACAGTCAAGTATTCGCTGACAAGTTTTGGAACAGTTTCCTACTCCACTATCTACCGTCTCTACAGACCCGCCAGAAATGGGTGAAAGAGAGAGACAATTTGACAGAAGGAACAGTCGTCATGATTATCGACCAGTCACTACCCCGAGCTATGTGGCCGGCCGGCCGCGTAAGCAAAGTGATCACCGGTGCCGACGGAAAGGTCAGAGCGGCAGAAGTGCTCGTCCAAGGGCGGATCTACACCCGACCCGTGGCGAGGCTAATAGAGTTGCCAAGGCTCCCCGACACTATTGATGACGACCATGACCCCCTGACTTTGTGAACTGCCCTACCCTCCCAACAGACATTGAGTAGTGGACAGTGCGGTTAGTCTGTCTCTGCTTATCTAATTAGGTGGGACTAATTAGGAGGCGGCTGTTACGAAGGATCAGATTAAACCGAATATATATATTTATTGATTGATATATATTGCATAATATTTGTATATCGTTTGATATCCCTTGTATATTCCTTGTACATATACACGGAATATCCCTTTAGCCTAGTACAGACCATAATATTTCATTCTCCTATTGGACAGCGGTCCACCAGGCGCCATTGCCATACCTCCAAGGTCTGGTTCAAAGTCACCGCCGGGGACTTGCCTGGACATGAACGGTTCTGCGCAAGGATATGAGACAGGAATAAAGCTGGTACTAGTTTGTTCACCTAACGTATAAATACGGCGCAGGTGAATACAGAAGCACTTAGTCTTAAGTGAGTTACCCAATAAGTTGAAGCCTCACCCACGATACAACGTGCGGTGAAGTATGGCCTGTTTGGCCCCAAATAGAGCATTGAGACCGCGTGCGAATTAATAACTGAAGTATCAGAGTTTAACGATGTACCGTCGAGTTCGACCGATTCTATTAAGTCAGTAATAGTCTATTTGTGTATAGTGTATCGTGCGGCTACCGTTCTACAGTGACCAGCATCACCAACATTTCCTCGTACCAGCTAGAGTGCTTATCCAGGCTGGGCTGCTTACCCTGGCGCCTTCACCCGAGGGGCCCTAGACGAGGACCGTGTGGATTATGTACACTGGATAACCTACCGACGACTGCATAGCCCTTTTCGGCTGGATTATATTTGCTTTTGGTCCTGTAATTGATGGAGCGGAGAATCGCCGACACCCACAATTGTGTGGGATTTACCCTGTGAGGAGCCACGTCGAGTCCGCCTCTCAGAAGCCTGAGGCCGGCTAGCTTTCTTCCATGCGGAGCTGCATGCTACGGAGAACAGCTGTATTCGTCTGCGGATCAAGATCTTATTGCACCGTCTCCTGTACTTGGAGTCTCCTTATCATCGTTGACCCAGACTCTACTACCGACAAATCCTCTCCCCTTGCTGGCTTACGACCGGAGGGACCCTACCAGTATCTCCCGCTATATTACCAGAGTACCATAGATATAATTCCTAAGATTCAGGTTGTATTATTATCTCCTGCATAATATGAGAATGGACATACGTTATTGATTTGCCTACGCACATTCCTTTGCCTTATAAGCGCATCTAAAGTAAAGAGTATTATGTACTATCATTGCTGTAAATAAATACTTAAATCCAGTTTTGTGTGGAACCGAGTCATTGTGGGAAGTGTTCATCATAAGATACCTGTGTACTGTATGGCCAGTAGTAATGTACATAAGACGGTAGTGGTTTAATGATACCATACTTATCAATACAGTCAGGGAATTGTACCCCTCAGTTACAGTCTGCAAAGACAATTGTCATGCTCCTGTCGTCCCTGCGCCTCTTTTGTTCTTTTGAGTGCCTCTTTTGTTCTTTTGAGAAGTTTATTCATTAGTTTCATTTTCGGGGTAAGACCTGGAAGTACTAGTTTCATGGCGACAGTGGCTCCGGAGGTAGAGCAGTCGTCTGGCAATCCGGAGATTCCCGCTCCTCCCCGGGCAGCGTGTCGATGTGTCCTTGAGCAAGACAAAAAAAGCAGCCATTTACCATTTTACTTACGAATATGATTACTTTGTCTTGACAATAAAATCCCATAATTAACCCTGAAGAACTGGCGAAACGCTCGTTGTACAAGTCGCATCAGTCAGCTAAAGCAGTTTTGAGCAGTGTTGACCAGCAGTTTATAAAATAATATTTAAAATGTTTATTAGCAACGCCGAGCTTTCAAACCATTGTGTTTCTCTGTCCGAAACCCTTGTGCAACTGTGAATACCTTTGAATTTTCTCTGCGATACTTGTACAACGAGCATTTCGCAGAGGACCAGTTCTTCAGAGTTAATATGGGATTTTCCGATGGAATGTGAATGGGTAAAATGTGCACAAATTGTAAAAAAAGAAAACAGCCATTTAAAATTTCAAGAATAAGAATATAATTCTGTCTTTTGACAATAAAATCCCATAATTAACTCTGAAGAACTGGCAAAACGCTCGTTGTACAAGCCGCATCAGTCAGCTAAAGCCGTTTTGAGCAGTGTTGACCAGCAGTTTATAAAATAATATTTAAAATGTTTATTAGCAACGCCAAGCTTTCAAACCATTGCGTTTCTCTGTCCAAAACCCTCGTGCAACTGTGAGTACCTTTGAATTTTCTCTGCGATACTTGTACAATGAGCGTTTCGCAGAAGACCAGTTCTTCAGAGTTAATATGGGATTTTCCTATGGGTAAAATGTGCACAAATTGTAAAAAAAAAATAAAACTGTAATTTACCATTTCAAGAATAAGAATATAACTCCTGTCTTTTGACAACAAAATCCCATAATTAACTCTGAAGAACTGGCGAAACGCTCGTTGTACAAGCCGCATCAGTCAGCTAAAGCCGTTTTGAGCAGTGTTGACCAGCAGTTAATAAAATAATATTTTAAATGTTTATTAGCAACGCCAAGCTTTCAAACCATTGCGTTTCTCTGTCCGAAACCCTCGTGCAACTGTGAATACCTTTGAATTTTCTCTGCGATACTTGTACAACGAGCGTTTCGCAGAGGACCAGTTCTTCAGAGTTAATATGGGATTTTCCTATGGAATGTGAATGGGTCAAATGTGCACAAATTGTAAAAAAAAAGAAAAGAAAAAAAGCAGCCATTTACCATTTTACTTACGAATATGATTATTTTGTCTTTTGACAATCAAATCCCATAATTAACTCTGAAGAACTGGTGAAACGCTTGTTGTACAAGCCGCATCAGTCAGCTAAAGCCGTTTTGAGCAGTGTTGACCAGCAGTTTATAAAATAATATTTAAAAGGTTTATTAGCAACGCCGAGCTTTCAAACCATTGCGTTTCTCTGTCCGAAACCCTTGTGCAACTGTGAGTACCTTTGAATTTTCTCTGCGATACTTGTACAACGAGCGTTTCGCAGAGGACCAGTTCTTCAGCATTAATATGGGATTTTCCTATGGGTAAAATGTGCACAAATTGAAAAAAAAAGAAAATTACCATTTCAAGAATAAGAATATAACTCTGTCTTTTGACAATAAAATCCCATAATTAACTCTGAAGAACTGGCGAAATGCTCGTTGTACAAGTCGCATCAGTCAGCTAAAGCCGTTTTGAGCAGTGTTGACCAGCAGTTTATAAAAGAATATTTAAAATGTTTATTAGCAGCGCCGAGTTTTCAAACCATTGCATTTCTCTGTCCGAAACCCTTGTGCAACTGTGAGTACCTTTGAATTTTCTCTGCGATACTTGTACAACAAGCGTTGTAGGAGGACCAGTTCTTCAGAGTTAATATGGGATTTTCCTATGGAATGTGAATGGGTAAAATGTGCACAAATTGTAAAAAAAAGAAAACAGCCATTTAAAATTTCAAGAATAAGAATATAATTCTGTCTTTTGACAATAAAATCCCATAATTAAGTCTGAAGAACTGGCGAAACGCTCGTTGTACAAGCCGCATCAGTCAGCTAAAGCCGTTTTGAGCAGTATCCCAGAGCTCCACCATAAAAAACCTCAGAGTAATTTTTTATTCCTCCCTCTCATTTAATGCACATATAAAAAATGTCACCAAAATTGCATTCTTCCATCTTCGTAATATCGCAAAAATTCGCCCCATTTTAACTCTGGCTGATGCTGAAACCCTGATTCATGCTTTTGTCTCATCACGTCTGGACTACTGTAATGCACTTTTTTCAGGCCTACCTAATTCAAGCATAAAAAATCTTCAACTCGTGCAAAATGCGGCTGCACGGATACTAACTAGAACTCGAAAATTTTATCACATCACACCAGTTTTGTCCGCCCTACACTGGCTTCCTATTCAAGCCCGATCTGACTTTAAAGTGCTACTCCTCACCTACAACATTTTAAATGGGCTTGCACCGCTCTATCTATCTGATCTCATCTCCCGATACTCGCCCGCTCGTGCTCTGTGCTCACAAAATGCGGGGCTTCTATCGATTCCTAGGGTTAAAAAGAAATCCGCCGGCCACAGAGCCTTTGTCTACCGCGCTCCCTACCTGTGGAACAAATTACCTGCCGTCATCAGGGGCGCCTGCTCTGTCGAAGCTTTTAAATCCCTGCTTAAGACCCATCTTTTCTCTCTCTCCTTCAACCTACCCTGATCTCACCTGGTCGGGGACTGACCTTTAGATTAATCTGTCTAGTTTAGTTAGGAAGTTTATTTTCCCCCATGTCTGCTTTTTTGCAGCACCACAAACATGGGAACTCTCTAACTCCTCCCCCCCCACCTCCCCCCCCCCTCCCCCCCCCCTTCCCTCCCCCATCTCTCTGAGTGCCTGTCTCCTAGCGCTGACTAAGGTGATGAATGCCTCGGGGTCTTGGCCAAGATTGCAGTGACTGCTCTACATGCACCACTGAGGCCTTGGATCAGTTACTTACCGTCGTCTGTCCGTGGTCCTGTCAACTGATGTGTCAACGCGGTTTCATTGCTGGGTTAAGTACTTCTATTCTATTCACATAATATGCTTACTTCATATATCTACTCTATTCACATATATGCTTACCACTTGTATCTATTGCTATGTCCGCCCACTACAATCACACAAGCTGTCTAACGCCTGTCCCGTCTCCCTGTCCCCCTGTGAGTTGCTGTTCTGGAGTGCTGACCGGAGTGTCGGACGTCCCGTGATGAAGGCCCGGAGGATGCGACCCTCTCTGAGTGCCCTCCTGTCTCCGGAGGTCTCGTAGTGGTGACCGGAGTGCCGGACGTCCCGCGATGATGTTGGGGAGGTTGCGACCCTCTCTGCGCCGCCCCCTATCTCCCTGTCTCCGGCTGTCCCTGAGTAATGACCGGAGTGTTGAATGTCCCGTGATTAAGACAAGGAGGATGCGACCCTCTTTGCGCCGCCCCTGTGCCTCAAATAGATTCGCTATCAGCTCTATCTTCAATCTTTCAAAATGTTCAGTTGCTATCGCTATCAGCTCTATCTTTAATCTTTCAAAATGTTCAGTTGCTTTTGCATGGACTCATCTGTGTTTCACTACACACTTGAGTGCATGCTTACCAACTGTTAGTCTGCAACACTACTATCACCGACATCTAAGAAGGGAGATCCCCCCTTGAATGGCCCTTCTAAGGTTTCTCTCCTCCACACTGCCTGTGGAGCATTTTTCCCTATTGTTAGGTTTTAGTGAGTTTTCCCTTACCTTCGCGTGGGGTATGTCTGGGAGTGCTTGCATTCTTTCATTTATTTGCATTTATTTTAAATTTGTTGAACCTTATGGTGTTCTTGTTCTGTTCTTGACTTATTGTTATGTTTTCTTCTTGACTTGTTTAAAGAAGACATGTACGGCCCATGGGGACATTAACGTGTGTTGTCGGGCCTTATAAATAAATAAATTTGATTTGATTTGATTTATGTATTATACTTTATACTTATAACACATGCATCAGTCTGGTCTCCTTTGAAAGGTAACATTCTTACACAATAAAGAAAAATCATCATGCGATTAAATGCATCAATTCTGTCTCGCTGTTCAGACTCAACTGAACTCCCACCGGAAGAACCAACAGCTTAAGCTCTCTCTCTCTCTCTCTCTCTCTCTCTCTCTCTCTCTCTCTCTCTCTCTCTCTCTCTCTCTCTCTCTCTCGCTCTCTCAGGCAACGAGGTATTGCAATTCTATTGTGTCAAGATTTGAATCTGCTGTGGGGCCCCCTTGTGGCCTCGCACACCTACGCGGCCGTCCTGGGTTTGCCTCCCGCTCCCGGGCTGATTTGTCGCCAGGTCCTCCCCACATCTTCTCCGTTACGTACCGAACCGTGGCTTCTGTGCCTAATGGGTAGGGTAGTGTATTGTTACACTCCCAGACCAGCCCAAGTCTGGGACAGTATAAACAATAAGAGTTACTACCCCACACAAGGAATTGATAGTAGTATCATGGCGCCATATCTAGCGCTCACCTGCAGATAATGCAGTCAGTAAAGATCCTCTCTGATTGCATTAAAAATATGCTGTTGTTGCAATTAGTTTATTTGTTACAAGTGTTATCTGTTTAGGTTGTTCTTTGTGTTGGTATTCTTATCCTGTGTTTTGTATTGCCTAGTCCTCTTCCTGTTGTTTTGATTATTGTTTTGTTCTAAGTGCCTGTCTCTCTCCAGCTGTTTTTGATTATTAATTAGTTTCAGTATTTATTGCTTGTTGGTTGGTTGGGTTATTGTGGCGTCATTGTCTCCGCGTTGTCCCCGTGTCGTGCCCGTGTTCCCTGGTGTTTTGTCAAGTGACAAAAGTCATGCCGGTCTACTCCTGTCGTTTTCTTGTTTTCATTTCGTTGTTATGTTAGTACCAGTGCCAGTGCCTTTCGTTTGTTTTGTATTTTTGGTTATGATTCAGTAAAGATCCCTTCATTAAGTATCACCCTTCGTCTCTGCAAACTGTGTTCCCCTGGGAGCATGTCTATGTTCCCCGGGTCCTATGTACCCCGGGTTCTATGTTCCCCGCTTTGATTGATTGATTGACATTTTTGAAAATGTTAGACCACCAGCCCTGATTCCAAACTCTAACCTTAACCATTTCGAAAGAGGGCCTAAGCTTAACCGTTCGAAACAAGGCGGACATTAATAATTAATAAAATAATAAAAATGTATACAATTTTCAATCTATTAATCAATCAAAGCGGGGAACATAGAACCCGGGGAACATAGGACCCGGGGAACATAGGGATGATCCCGTTCTCCTCACCTCCATCGTCACCCCTGATCGTAACAGAATGACGCCACCAATCAAGAGCACAGCAGACAAGGTGGCAGACACTTTTTCCATCGTTAGTAGCATGGTGGACGGTGATCTGGAACATTACCCGCCTGCCAAGTGGGTATTCTGGCTCCAGATGATCAACAAGGTCCCAACGGAGAGTCCGACACAGGAGCCAGCAATGCGGGTTATAGCTGACCACGTCGCTGCCCTCATGGAGGGGTATAGGTCGCTCTCTACTGCCCTACCCACCAACCAAACCCCAGGTATGGTTCCCATGGCTAGCGTAGCTAAGTCAGCTAACCTGTTCCCCATTGTTAGCACAACCCTGTCTGCTAGCTTAGCCCCTGCAGCTAGCCAGGCCTCCCCAGCTAGTATAGTCCGCACTGCTAGCTTAGGCTCTGCAGATAGCCAGGTTCAACCAGCTAGCATAAGACTCATGGTCAGCCTAGCTCCTGAAGCTAACCAGGCCTCAATGGCTAACACAGACTCATCCGGTAGCCTAGCTCCTGCAGCTAACCAGACGTCCACAGTTAGCACAACCCTGTCTGCTAGCTTAGCCCCCGCAGCTAGCCAGGCCTCCCCAGCTAGCACAGTCCCCACTGCTAGCCTAGGCTCTGCAGCTAGCCAGGTTCAACCAGCTAGCATAAGACTCACAGTCAGCCTAGCTCCTGAAGCTAACCAGGCCTTAATGGCTAGCACAGACTTGTCCGATAGCCTAGCTCCTGCAGCTAACCAGACGTCCACAGCTAGCACAGCCCCGTCCGTTAGCTCAGCCCCTGCAGCTAACAAACCTCAGAGAAAAAGCAAGGCTCGGAGGACTAGCGTGGCTGTTGTTGGCTAGCTAGCCCTCCACAGCTGTTCTGGCCGTCACTCCCAGCCTGGGTCCGGTCGGCGTAGCCCCGGCTGTCACCGTAGGCCCAGCTGTCACCGTTCCTCCTCCGGCTTCCACATCCTGCCCAGCCTCTACGCCTGGTCTGGCTGCTACACTGGTTCCAGGCTCCTCATCTCCGGATCCTACGTCACGCCTCGCCGCCGAGACCGGTCTGGTCTCCACGCGCTGCCCAGCCGCTACACCTGGTCCGGCTGCTACGCCGGCTCCCGGCTTCTCAACTGGTCCTGGCTCGTCGACTGGCCCTGACGCTCCGTCTGGTCCAGCCCCACGGCGAGGACCAGGGCACCGGTTCCCGTGTTCCCTGGTGTTTTGTCAAGTGAGTTCATACCTGTCGTTTTCTTGTTTTCATTTCATTGTTATTAGGGATGTCCGATATTATCGGCCGACCGATATTATCGGCCGATATCGGCAGTAAAATGTGATATCGGAAAATATCGGTATCGGTTTAAAAAAAGAAAAAAACAATAACAATATTTGTTATATATCCAGTGAAATTATTAGTTACCTGGAATTATTCAGTTTTTGGGGGGGGGGGAACCCTGCATATATCGGTATCGGTTGATATCGGTTGATATCGGTATCAGAAATTAAGAGTTGGACAATATCGGAATATCGGTATCGGTAAAAAAGCCAATATCGAGCATCCCTAATTGTTATGTTAGTACCAGTGCCAGTGCCTTTCGTTTGTTTTGTATTTTTGGTTATGATTCAGTAAAGATCCCTTCATTAAGTATCACCCTTCGTCTCTGTCTCGGCTCTCTCATCCTTGTCTGCAAACTGTGTTCTCCTCACCTTCATCGTCACCCCGATCGTAACAGTGTATGGGTAGGGTATAGTGTATGGGTATGTTACCAGGCCTGGACTGGCCATCTGGCATACCGGCCATTTTCCCGGTGGGCCGACGCACCTTTGGGCTGTTATGATTTGATAAAAAAATATATATTTATAAAAAAATATATATATATATTTCTTTTTTAAGTTTGGTCAACGACCGGCCCACTACTAGGCTCGGACAGCGGCCTATTGGTACTGACTGACACTGGGCTGGCCCAATCACATCTCTTACTAAGCACTTAGCACCCCCCCCCCCCCCCCCCCCCCCGCCAGTCGTGCAGGTACATGACTGAGATGGGGGCTGGTACATGACTGAGATGGGGCTGTGGTACATGACTGAGATTGGGCTGTGGTACATGACTGAGAGGGGGCTGTGGTACATGACTGAGATGGGGCTGTGGTACATGACTGAGAGGGGGCTGTGGTACATGACTGAGAGGTGGCTGTGGTACATGACTGAGAGGGGGCTGTAGTACATGACTGAGAGGGGGCTGGTACATGACTGAGAGGGGGCTGGTACAGGAAAGGAATGTGGATCACTACCCACTTTCAAAACCTCTCTCAAGGGACACCTACGGGAGACTGCAATTCAACACTGGCCCCTGTAAATATCCTAACCCAACCCCCTCCAATGTACAGTCATTTACCTAGTATGGTTTTGTCAATAGTCCAATGTACAATTTTGTTTGTTTGTACAGTGTCTCCTCCCCCCCCCCCCCTCAATGTACAGTTTTGCTTGTTTATACAGTGTGCCCCCCCCCCCAACCACCTCCAATGTAAATTACCCAGTATGGTTGTCAATATCCCAATGTACCCAACCCCCCCCCCACCCAACCTCCTCCAATGTACAGTTTCTACGTCAAATGTATATACTCCCTTTTCTTGACTCCTTCTGTATCACAAACAGTACTGTATTTGCAAATCTGGTATGTCATAAATGTATAGATGTAGCAGTACTGACTATCTGTATGTCATGTATGTCATATATGTCCTGATGAATTGAAAATGGGGGACCCTGATGTAAACAAGACGAAAGTCTTTCTCTGGTCTGCATCCCCTTAACAATTGTGTGTATTGAGCTGTACTGTATTGTACCCATTCTGCAATCTGTTAATACAGTTTTCAATCAATCAATCAATCAATCAATCAATCAATCAAATCAATCAATCAATCACATGACTGAGAGGGGGCTGGTATACAGGACTGAGAGGGGGCTGGTATACATGACAGAGGAGGCTGGTACATGACTGACATGGGGCTGTGGTACATGACTGAGATGGGGCTGTGGTACATGACTGAGAGGGGGCTGTGGTACATGACTGAGAGGGGGCTGTGGTACATGACTGAGATGGGCCTGTGGTGCATGAATGAGATGGGGCTGTGGTACATGACTGAGAGGGGGCTGTGGTACATGACTGAGAGGGGGCTGGTACATGACTGAGAGGGGGTTGTGGTACATGACTGAGAGGGGGCTGTGGTACATGACTGAGAGGGGGCTGTGGTACATGACTGAGAGGGTGTTGTGGTACATGACTGAGAGGGAGCTGTGGTACATGACTGAGAGGGGGCTGTGGTACATGACTGAGAGGGGGCTGGTACATGACTGAGATGGGGCTGTGGTACATGACTGAGAGGGGGTTGGTAGATGACTGAGAGGGGGCTGGTACATGACTGATAGGGGGCTGGTATACATGACTGAGAGGGGGCTGGTACATGACTGAGAGGGGGCTGGTATACAGGACTGAGAGGGGGCTGGTATACAGGACTGGGAGGGGGCTGGTATACATGTCTGAGAGGAGGCTGGTACATGACTGAGAGGGGGCTAGCTGGTACATGACTGAGAGGGGGCTGGTACATGACTGAGAGGGGGCTGGTACCATGTATTGTACATCATTGTAGGTCAAACCAATAAAAAGTTAATTTCCACGGCAGCCATTTTGGATTTTGGTCTCTCACAAATGTTCCCCGCCTTTTTTTTTTTAAATACACCTGGGCTAAATTTGTTTATTACTCCTAGATGACAAATCCATTGAGAAACGAAGTGCCACAGATGACCCAACTACTAGGTCCATATCGTATCATCATAATATTATTTAAAAAATCATTAGGATAAGGGTTCCCTTGATAAAGATGCATGAAAAGGCTGTATAATATAACACCTGTAGCTCAACTGCAAAAACTGCTTTTTTTATTTGATTATATTTGTATTTGGAAATTAAAAACACATCATAAAAACAAATTATCTTGACCAATTTGTATTTCTGAGGATATCACCTAAAAGCATTCATTAAAACACTTATTTCCAAGGTGGTCCTCGATGGAAGACATAAAAACATAGCACATTATAGCCTACTCAACTGCTCATTGTTGCTCAACTGCAAAAATGTATGCCTATACGCAGGGCCGCCTGGGAGAAATTCGAGGCCCGGGCGAGATTGAAACGCGAGGTCCCCCCCCCCCCCCCCCCCCCCCCTAAAGGTCATTTTTTTTTTCTTTTTTTTATACAGTCAACATATTCTTAAATAATAGCGCTGCCCGAGGCTGGGCATGATACAGTCAACATATAGCAAGAGAGAGAGAGAGATAGAGCTCCCATTCTACAGTCAATATACAGTGTTATCGCTTTGTAACACTGTACAAATTTCTCCACAACACACATGTACAAGTGGCAGTAATGCAGAAAATCCAGCAAGGGAAGAAGCAGTGTAGAAAACAGGTGGAGTTTTTGCCTAGCAATGGGAATGCTTTGGCTGTACTGTGTAGATAGAAGTACACACTCTAGTGTTGATGTCTTTGTTTACAAGGCTTCAGGTATGGTTGCTCTGCTACAAACACAGTAGAGCAGCTGTGTGCACATCCAACCTGTTTTAGGCCAGGTGCAGGATAAAACTAAATGTGACTGAAGGAAAAATTGCAATGAACTGACCGACACAATTGACAACTATAAGCAATGCAATGCTCAGAGAGAGAGAGAGAGAGAGAGAGAGAGAGAGAGAGAGAGAGAGAGAGAGAGAGAGAGAGAGAGAGAGAGAGAGAGAGAGAGAGAGAGAGAGTCTGTGATGATCCAGACAGAGAGAGTCTGTGGTCCAGACAGAGAGAGAGAGAGATAAGCAAGGCAGCTAAGATGAGCCCCTAAAGGATATTCAACTTTTAATGGAAGAACAAAACAGAAGGAAAAGATAACTTCAAAGGCAACATGAATATACATAGATCCAAAAGGACAAAGATCAACACTTAAATCCAAAGAGAAGAGGATCTATACCAGAGAAAACAAAGTAGCAAGGAGCCAACGGCCGACATCAGCTAAGGAGGCTAACTGCAAATAGAGTAGCCAGGTACTGACACCAGGTATGCACCGTTAGCTACGACAGCTAGCCGGCCCGTTTGGCTCAATATAATGTTAGCTACGTTAGCTAGCCGGCCCGCTTTGGCTCAATATAACGTTAGCTACGTTAGCTAGCCGGCCCGCTTTGGCTCAATATAACGTTAGCTACGTTAGCTAGCCGGCCCGCTTTGGCTCAATATAACATTAGCTACGACAGCTAGCCGGCCCGCTTGGCTCAATATAACGTTAGCTACGTTAGCTAGCCGGCCCGCTTGGCTCATTATAACGTTAGCTACGTTAGCTAGCCAGCCCGCTTGGCTCAACATAACGTCTACGACAGCTAGCCGGCCCGCTAGCTCAACATAACGTTGGCTACGATAGTTAGCCGGCCCGCTAGCTCAACATAACATTAGCTACGATAGCTAGCCGGCCCGCTAGCTCAACATAAGGTTAGCTACGATAGCTAGCCGGCCCGCTGGTCCAACAGAACGTCAGCTACGATAGCTAGCCGGCCCGCTGGCTCCACATAACGTTAGCCAACATAACGTAGCCACGATAGCTAGCCGGCCCGAGAGAGAGAGAGAGAGAGAGAGAGAGAGATATCTCCACGGCGGGAATAGAATAGAGTGCATTAAAAACTCACCAAACGTCCAAGAGGATGGAGACAACCGCGTGGAGTTGACGAAGTTCATCTGCCGAACGACCGTCCTCTTCATCTTGGCATAACAATGCTGCACGTGCTCTCTCTAGGTTAGCTAACGCTAGTTAGCCTTTAGCTAAGCTACTAGCCGACATGGCTATCCCGACTGAACCACACGTTAGCACTCGATATTATAACGTAGCTAAAGCTAACTAGCTGTCCCTGCCTTTAGCTAAGCTGACATGGCTAGCCTGACTGAACTTTCTAGCATGCAACAACTTTCATCTTCAGTCCATCTGCCGAACGACCATCCTCTTCGTCTTGGCTGGCATAACCTCCAATGCTGCACACGCGAAATAGTCAGACGCAGCTGACGCACGCTGGCCGACTGTACACATGTAAGCCCTCCCTTCGTTGAAACCAATAGTATGTCTGCTGCAGAGCCCCAGAGCTCCAATAGTGAGTATGTCTGCTGCAGAGCCGCAGAGCCAGGAACAAGTCAGACACATTCTACAAACATGTCTAATGTGAAATATATAAGCATATAAGCAAAACTAGATGTTAGGTCTGTGATGAAAAAGGGCCTCGCGGGAAGGGGGGCCTCGCATTTCTTTTTTTATTTAAAAAAAAAAAAAAAAAAAAAAAAAAAATTGTGCGAGGCCCCCCTTCCCCCAAGGCCCTGTGCGACCGCACTGCTCGCACACCCCCTGAGGCGGCCCTGCCTATACGTATTAGCCTACAGGGAAAAATACATTCACAACAGGCAGCACAGTTTATTTTCAGCCAAGTATGGTAATAAGGTAACGATTAGGATATATATGGTATGGATTACTTACTCTTATAACTTATTACTATTTGTGGTAGCTCTAGTCTCCACCTACACAAATAGTTTTTGTGCTGTCCATTGATCATGCACCTTCACGTGGTAGGCACATTAACTGTAGGTCAAACTCCCCAAACAAACAAGCACACCATTGATTTAATTGCCATATAAATCACATACAAAGATCTAAGTATTACTCCTCTCTGAACATGAATATAAAACAAGAAGGTGATCTATTAACTGTGTAAACCTTATGCAATATTCATCATTGATATTTGAATACTTGAAATCTGTATGAACTGAGTAGTTAGTATCAAATGAAATAAGATGGAACAGCTCCATGCATTCATTGAATAAACAACTAATTTGCTCATAAATGTCATGTATGTTGTGTATGTCATAAATGTCTATATGAATTGAAAATGGGGGACCCTGATGGAAACAAGACAAACGTCTTTCTCAGGTCTGCATCCCCTTAACAATTGCATGTATTGAGCCGTACTCTATTGTACCCATTCTGCAATCTGTTAAATAAAGTTTTCATTCATTCATTCATTCACTCATTACTCATTTGCTCATTACCAGTATGGTATTGTTTAAATTGTACAGCTTTTTGCACATCTTTGTCAGGGAATTCCAACAATTCTGGACCTGAATGTACCAGTTAATTGTAATCATCTCTCTCTCCTTATGTCTAGTCAAGCCAGGTTGTGGAGGAGAGAGACAGGGATGAACAGGCTATAGACTACTATAGTGCCCTTTTGAGTGGCAAAAGCGAGAGGACGTGCCCTATTGGTGCCCCTCCAATGGTTAAACTTGACCATGTGCCCCCACAGTTGAAAATATTGCGCTAAAATGCTCTTTTGAGTGTCGAAAATGAGAGGACATGCCCATTGGTGCCCTTCCAATGGTCTAAATTTGACCATGTGCCCCCACAGTTGAAAATCATCACGCAAAAGTGCCCTTTTGAGTGAAAAAACTAGAGGATGTGCCCCTCCAATGGTCTAAACTTGACCATGTGCCCCCACAGTTGAAAACATCACTGTTACAAAGGATCAGATTAAACCGAATATATATATTTATTGATTGATATATATTGCATAGTATTTGTATATCGTTTGATATCCCTTGTATATTCCTTGTACATATACACGGAATATCCCTTTAGCCTAGTACAGACCATAATATTTCATTCTCCTATTGGACAGCGGTCCACAGGCGCCAGGGCCGTGCCTCCAGAGTCAGGTTCAAAGCCACCGTCAAGACATGTCTGTACATGCCCGGCCTTGCCCAGGAATACGAGACAGAAATGAGGTTGGCACTAGATTGTTCGCCGTGCATATAAATATGGCGCAGGTGAATACAGAAGCACTTAGTCAGAAGTCTTAGAGTTACCCAATAAGTTGAAGCCTCACCCACGATACTCCGTGCGGTGAAGTATGGCCTGTTTGGCCCCAAATAGAGCATTGAGACCGCGTGCGAATTAATAACTGAATTGTCAGAGTTTGGCGCTATACCGTCGAGTGCGACATATTTCTATTAAGTCAGTAATAGTCTATTTGTGTATAGTGTATCGTGCGGCTAAAGTTCTACAGTGACCAGCATCACCAACGCTTCCTCGTATCAGCTAGAGTGCTTATCCAGGCTGGGCTGCTTTCATGGCGCTTTCACCCGAGGAGACCTAGACGAGAACCGTGTGGACATGTACACTGGATTAATCTACCCGACGACTACATAGCCCTTTGCGGCTGGATTATATTTGTTTTGGTCCTGTGATTTATGGAGCGGAGAATCGCCGACGCCTACACGTGTGGGATTTACCCTGTGAGGAGCCACGTCGAGTCTGCGCCTCAGAGAGCCTGAGGCCGGCTAGCTTTCTTCACTGTGGAGCTACAGTCTACGGAGAACAGCTGTATTCGTCTGTGGATCAAGAGACTATTGCACCGTCTCCTGTACTTGGAGTCTCCTTAGTCATCGTTGACCAGACTCTCTACTACCGACAGATCCTCTACCCCTGCTGGCTTACAACCGGGGGGACCCTTCCAGTATCTCCCGCTATATATTACTAGTGTACCATAGATATAATTCCCTAAGATTCAGGTTGTATAATTACCTCCTGCGTAACCAGAGAATGGACATTCATTATTGATTTGCCTACGCACATTCCTTTGCCTTATAAGCGCATCCAAAGTAAAATAGAGAAGTATATTATGTACCTTTTGCTGCAATAAATACTTAATTACCACTTTGTGTGGAACCGATTCATTGTGGGAAGTGTTCATCATATTTATATATCATGTACTGTATGGCCAGTAATTAAAGTACATAAAGCGGTAGTGGTTTAATGATACCATACTTATCAATACAGTCAGGGAATTGTACCCCTCAGTTACAATTGGTCCTTCGAGCCGGAGGGTAACTAGTGTAATATTAATATAGTGGTATTAATATTGACATGGCCTATGATGAACACTCCACAAAACGGTTCTCCTAAAGTAGATCGCCCGCAGCGTAGACGGCAGACACCTCAGTACTCAGAGGATTACGTTGCCAATATACTACCTAGCTTTCTACAGACGGTAAACGTGGAAAAAGTAGATAGTAAAATTATGTCCGACCCTATCGACCAGGCTACCCCGCCAATAGAGGCCCTAGTGGGTTCTAACGTAACTGACCAAGCTCACGGTAGGGACCAGGAGGGACCCGACATGACTTTACCCCCCGCCAAGACCGAAGAAGTAGTCCCCGGAGAGCTCCAGGATAAAGACAGCTCTCCAGGGATGGAACTCTACCCGCTACAAGAAGAGGAGAGTACCCCGGAGATGGATCTCCAGGACTCGCCACAGGAGAACAGATCTCCAACGAGTACTGCCAGGAGCGGATCACCTCAACCAGCGTCTTCCCCCAGCGAGGCGGACAAGATGCTGGCACAGGCATTCCTCGCCAGCCTAGCAGCCTCAACAACGCGCGATCGACTCCAAGCACAGACGCTTAGTGAGCGCGAACATTCTTCCATGGAAAGAGAACGCCTTCAGGCGCAGCAACGAAGCGACGAAGATCGTATACGTCTAGAGATTAGACGCCTTCAGACGGAAGAGAATATGGTAAGGGACCGGGCCGAAGCCCAGCGCGCCGCCGCCGAAGCCCAGCGCGCCGGTGCCCAAAGAGAAGCAGAGCGCGACCTCGCTCTCACCAAGCGCGAAGCCGAGCGCGACCGATTACAAGCGCAGATAATGGAGCAGCTGATCACCAGGGCAACACCCCCTCCCTCCGCACGGGGTTCCAGGGCCTCGTCAAGACAAGGGTCAAGGGCACCCTCCCCTACCCGATCAAGCGACCCTGAGCCCGACCACGAGAGAGCCTATACCCCCCTCCGAACCCCTTCCCCGACCGGTCCAAGTGAGACCCAGCTACAAGGAAGAAACGGTCTACACCGCGGAGAGGCTAAATAGACGACTACAGGATCTAGAGGACCTGCCAGAGGAAGAAGAAGAGGGAGAGGAGGAGAGTCAAGCCCGACAGCAGCACAGTACTCCACAGGACCAGGAGGTCCAGTACAGCCCAGGCTCTACCCCCGCGGCTCTGCGCTACAGACCCCCGACTCAATTCACGGGTGAGCTTGACGCACGACCAGCCCCGAGGAACAGCACCTGGATACGCGGGCCATGGTACCCAGCAGGTACCAGCCCACCAAGAGGCGTAAGAGGAGACTCGCCTAGGAGGCCTCTCTTCCAACGCTCACCGATGTGCCAGCCATCCATGGCATCATACATTGGCACACCGACGTTTCCGGACTTCACCCACGAGAACAGAGCACAGTACACGGAGCTACGAATGTGCTTAGAGACAATGATGTCCGATGTAGCTGATGAACCGTACAAGTATGCTATCCTACTGAAGCACCTCAAGGTGCCCCGAGCGCACAATATAGCGCTGGCCTATGCCACCTCTACTACCCCATACACAGCGGCTCTAGCAGCACTCGACCAAAGATATGGACGCATATGGGACTACGTAATACAAGAGATAAGGCATATTGACCGCCTACCCCCAGCCACAGACAATCGCTCACTAGATGACCTGTCTATCAAGGTACAATCCCTGGTAGGGATGCTGGGGGCGCAAAGAGAAAAGGGTATGCACGAACTGTACGCAAACTCTAATGTCGAGAGGATTTTAGAGAAGCTTCCGCCCGCCCGACAAGAGCGCTTCAGGCGGCAAAGAGACCACCGTGATCCTAACGGTCCCGAGCCATCCCTCCTAGACCTAGCCGACTTCCTGGAGAGAGAAGTCAACAGCCTACGGTTGGATACGTTCATGCGGAGCACACCAAGCTCCAGAGAGGGACCTAGGAGAGCAAACGATGGCCGCAGATTGGTGACCGTCATGCACCAATCAGAATCAGTACCGAGCAGCAAGAACCACAGTACCCCCTCGATGAAAGAGAAGTGGAAGATGGTGTGCCCGTACTGCGAAAAGGAACACTGGTTGTCACAATGTGACACGTTCAAGAAGATGACCGCCGACGAGGTGAGTCAATGGATAAAGTCCAACCGACGCTGTTACCGATGTGCGCGCAGTCACATGGCAGCCGATTGCCGCTTAAAGAAGAGGTGTAATCGGTGTGACGGAGCCCACCTAGATGTCCTACACGACAGTAACAGAAGAAAGCCTGCACCCTCAAGCAGCACAAAGGCAAGTGTTATGTACATTGACCCCGCCAGCAGCGGGGGCGCCCGGGTGCTCTTAAAGGTGGTCCGCGTAACACTGAGTTACCAAGATAAGGTCATGGACACTTACGCCGTCCTTGACGACGGGTCAGAGAAGACCCTTCTCCTCGCGTCCGCTGCGGCCCAGCTGGGGCTGCGGGGGAGCGAAAACCAGATGACGATTCGGACAATAAGAAGAGATCTAAAGACGATAAAGGGCGAGAATGTCTCCTTCACTATCGCAGCAAGCGGGCAGCCAGAGAGACGGTATAGGATTACTAACGCTTTCACCAGCCAAGAAATAGGCCTGTCGCAGTACACCTACCCCATCGCCAAGCTGATGGATAAATATGTGCACCTGCGTCAACTACCTATACCGCTCATAGACGGTGCCACCCCAACCCTGCTGATAGGCTCCGACCATGCAGACCTCATCGTCCCGATAGACCGGGTCCACACAGGGCCCAGAGGCTGTCCTGCAGCAGTCGAGACCCGCCTAGGATGGACATTACAAGGCCCCCTCGCTAAGTCTCTTAACCGAACAGCAGCCACTAACTGCCTCCACTCCAGAGTGACAGAAGAAGACACCACCCTCCTACAGCATGTCGAGAGGCTATGGACACTAGAGACAATGCCCTTTAAGAACGAAAAGAAAGACATTCGTTCCAAGGAAGACATTTACGCTATAGCCCTCCTCGAGCAGGGGACAAAGAGAGTCAAAGTCAACGGAGTGATGAGATACGCAACTCCACTCCTGAGGCGAGAGGGTATGCCAACCTTCCACGCCCCAAAAGAAGCGACGGAGCGGTATCTATTGAACACAGAGCGGCGCCTAGCCAGAGACCCCGCTCAAGAGACTGTGTACCGCGCTGAGATTAACAAGCTAATCACAGCGGGACACATAAAGAAAATTGACATTAAAGAGGCCGATCAGACGACCGAATCATGGTACGTGCCGCACCACAAAGTCCACCACAACGGCAAGGATCGTATTGTGTTCAACTGCAGCTACCAGATCGGATCACAAAATCTGAATAAAGAGCTCTTGCCCGGCCCAACACTCGGCCCCTCTCTACTAGGCGTGTTACTACGTTTCCGCCAAGACAAGGTGGCCATCAGCGGCGACATCAAAGGGATGTTCCTGCAGGTGAGACTAGTGGAGGAGGACAAGCCCCTGCTGCGGTTCCTATGGAGAGAGAGGATCGGGGATGAGCAACCAGCCATCTATCAATGGGAAGTCCTCCCTTTCGGAACCACATGCAGCCCATGCTGTGCTACGTTTGCACTGCAAAAACACGTCGCAGAGGACCCAGCAGCTGATGAAGAGGTCCGACAAAGTGTAGGAAATAGTTTCTACGTGGACAACTGTCTGCAAAGCGTCTCGACGCCAGAAGAAGCCGAGGCCCTTCTACTCAAGCTCCGCGCCTCCCTGATCAAAGGCGGCTTTGATCTCAGGCAGTGGGCCAGCAGCGACCCGCAAGTATTGCGCAGCCTCTCCCCCGAGGACAAGGCAGCAAGCAGCGAGACCTGGATGGCGACCATCCCAGGAGAAGCCCAAGAAATGACATTAGGACTAGTCTGGCGCTTCAAAACAGACTCGCTCCATTATAAACACACACCCCTGACCAAGGAGCAGGGAAGGTCGACTGCACTACCGACCACCAGACGGAGTGTATACAGAACACTCGCCAGACAATACGACCCGTTGGGATGTATTCTACCTTACACCACCAGGGCAAAGATGATTGTAAGAGCGTTATGGGACAAGGACCAGGGCTGGGACGACCCCATACCCGAACACCTTGCATCCACATGGAGAGAGTGGGAGACGGAACTCAGCTCACTCCCAGGTGTCAACATACGCCGCAGCTACTTCCCACCCACAGTGAGGCCGGAGACGTGCCAGATGGACCTGCACGTCTTCAGCGACGCCTCCGAAGTAGCCTACGGTTCGGTGGCCTACTTGCGTGCCCGAGAGGAGGGAGGAGAAATACATACTGCTTTCATCCTGGCTCGCTCAAGAATAGCCCCACGAAAGCAACAATCTATCCCGCGTCTAGAGCTCTGCGCAGCCCTAGCAGGAGCGCAACTCGCCACGTTAATCCAACGTGAACTCACCATTCCGGTGCAAAGAACAATCTTGTGGTCAGACTCCACGACAGTACTCACATGGATCCGGTCTGATTCGTGCAGATACAAGGTCTTCGTGGGAGTCAGAGTCACAGAGATTCAAGATTTAACAGAAGTAGCAAGCTGGAGGTATGTGGACACAAAACACAACCCAGCTGACGTCATCACCCGGGGAATGTCCCTGGATGACCTCACCCGTCACAACCTATACAGTGACGGGCCAGAGTTCCTCAAGCTCCCGGAAGAAGAGTGGCCTACACCCACCCCACGGGAAGCGAGTAAAGAGGAGGCCGAAAACAAGAAATCTATGTTCTGTGGATTGAACACACTCGTCTCCACAGACCCCGACATAGACGATTGCCTCACCCTAGAGAGTGCGCAGCTAAAGACATTCCTGTGGCACCACCCAGAGGTTCAGCTCACTACTGACATTACAGCAGCTGACTACGAAGAAGCAGAACTTCTTCTACTACAACGAGCCCAGAGAGGCTCGTTCCCCGATGAGCTAGACTGTCTACAGGGAGCAAAGCCCGTCCCATCAGACAGCAGACTGCTCCACCTAGCCCCCGAGAGCGACGCCCATGGTCTCATCAGAGTGGGTGGTCGTCTGCGGAGAGCTCCAGACTTACCGGATGACGTCAAGTACCCGATAGTCTTAAACAGCCGACACAAGGTCACAGAGCTGATCATAAAGAAATACGACGAGGATGTGCATCACGCCGGGGCAGAGAGAGTCTTCGCGGAGATCAGACGTCGTTATTGGATACTGCAAGGGAGAGAAGCAGTGCGGCGCTTCCAGCGAACCTGTCTAGACTGTCGTAAGTGGCGAGCGCAGCCCAGTATACCCCGGATGGCTGACCTACCTCCCTGTCGCCTCCGACTCGGCGACAAGCCTTTTCACTCCACCGGTATGGACTGTTTCGGCCCGCTGTATACAAAGAAAGGAAGAGGAACCGAGAAGCGGTGGGGTATTGTATTCAAATGCATGACCACCCGAGCGATGCATATAGAACTCCTTCCAACCATGAGCACAGACTCATTCCTTATGGCCTTCCGAAGATTCACATCGCGGAAAGGCAAACCGTCTATATTATTGTCTGATCACGGGACAAACTTCAAAGGCGGAGAAAGAGAGCTGAGAGAGAGCTTCCAAGCTATGGGCCCAGAACTTAAGACCCACCTCGCTCCATCCCAGATTGACTTCCAGTTTAATCCCCCGAACGCACCTCACTTCGGTGGAACTTGGGAACGAGAAGTACGTTCAATAAAGACAGCCCTGTACGCCGTGCTTGGGGCCCAGACCGTGGCGGAAGAAGTCCTAATGACAGTCCTCACGGAGATCGAGGGAGTATTGAACTCAAAGCCCCTCGGTTACGTCTCAAGTGATGTAGCAGATGTCGACCCAGTCACCCCCAACACACTCTTGATGGGGCGGCTGGACCCCGCGCTACCACAGACAATGTACAGGCCTGAAGAAGCGAACGGCCGAAGAATGTGGAGGTACAGTCAAGTATTGGCTGACAAGTTTTGGAACAGCTTCCTACTCCACTATCTACCGTCTCTACAGACCCGCCAGAAATGGGTGAAAGAGAGAGACAATTTGACAGAAGGAACAGTCGTCATGATTATCGACCAGTCACTACCCCGAGCTATGTGGCCGGCTGGCCGCGTAAGCAAAGTGATCACCGGTGCCGACGGAAAGGTCCGAGCAGCCGAAGTGCTCGTCCAAGGACGGATCTACACCCGACCCGTGGCGAGGCTAATAGAACTGCCAAGGCTCCCCGATACTATCGATGACGACCATGACCCCATGACTTTGTGAACTGCCCGACCCCTCACAACAGACATTGAGTAGTGGACAGTGCGGTTAATCTGTCTCTGCTTAGCTAATTAGGTGGGACTAATTAGGAGGCGGCTGTTACAAAGGATCAGATTAAACCGAATATATATATTTATTGATTGATATATATTGCATAGTATTTGTATATCGTTTGATATCCCTTGTATATTCCTTGTACATATACACGGAATATCACTTTAGCCTAGTACAGACCATAATATTTCATTCTCCTATTGGACAGCGGTCCACAGGCGCCAGGGCCGTGCCTCCAGAGTCAGGTTCAAAGCCACCGTCAAGACATGTCTGTACATGCCCGGCCTTGCCCAGGAATACGAGACAGAAATGAGGTTGGCACTAGATTGTTCGCCGTGCATATAAATATGGCGCAGGTGAATACAGAAGCACTTAGTCAGAAGTCTTAGAGTTACCCAATAAGTTGAAGCCTCACCCACGATACTCCGTGCGTGAAGTATGGCCTGTTTGGCCCCAAATAGAGCATTGAGACCGCGTGCGAATTAATAACTGAATTGTCAGAGTTTGGCGCTATACCGTCGAGTGCGACATATTTCTATTAAGTCAGTAATAGTCTATTTGTGTATAGTGTATCGTGCGGCTAAAGTTCTACAGTGACCAGCATCACCAACGCTTCCTCGTATCAGCTAGAGTGCTTATCCAGGCTGGGCTGCTTTCATGGCGCTTTCACCCGAGGAGACCTAGACGAGAACCGTGTGGACATGTACACTGGATTAATCTACTTGACGACTACATAGCCCTTTGCGGCTGGATTATATTTGTTTTGGTCCTGTGATTTATGGAGCGGAGAATCGCCGACGCCTACACGTGTGGGATTTACCCTGTGAGGAGCCACGTCGAGTCTGCGCCTCAGAGAGCCTGAGGCCGGCTAGCTTTCTTCACTGTGGAGCTACAGTCTACGGAGAACAGCTGTATTCGTCTGTGGATCAAGAGACTATTGCACCGTCTCCTGTACTTGGAGTCTCCTTAGTCATCGTTGACCAGACTCTCTACTACCGACAGATCCTCTACCCCTGCTGGCTTACAACCGGGGGGACCCTTCCAGTATCTCCCGCTATATATTACTAGTGTACCATAGATATAATTCCCTAAGATTCAGGTTGTATAATTACCTCCTGCGTAACCAGAGAATGGACATTCATTATTGATTTGCCTACGCACATTCCTTTGCCTTATAAGCGCATCCAAAGTAAAATAGAGAAGTATATTATGTACCTTTTGCTGCAATAAATACTTAATTACCACTTTGTGTGGAACCGATTCATTGTGGGAAGTGTTCATCATATTTATATATCATGTACTGTATGGCCAGTAATTAAAGTACATAAAGCGGTAGTGGTTTAATGATACCATACTTATCAATACAGTCAGGGAATTGTACCCCTCAGTTACAATCACGCTAAACCAAAGTGCCCTTTTGAGTGGCAAAAGCGAGAGGACGTGCCCTATTGGTGCCCCTCCAATGGTTAAACTTGACCATGTGCCCCCACAGTTGAAAATATTGCGCTAAAATGCCCTTTTGAGTGTCGAAAATGAGAGGACATGCCCATTGGTGCCTTTCCAATGGTCTAAATTTGACCATGTGCCCCCACAGTTGAAAACATCACACTAAACCTAAAGTGCCCTTTTGAGTAGCAAAAGCGAGAGGATGTGCCTATTGGTGCCCTTCCAATGGTTAAACTTGACTATGTGCTCCCACAGCTGAAAATATCACGCTAAAATGGCATTTTGAGTAACGGAAATGAGAAGACGTGCCCATTGGTGCCCTTCCAATGGTCTAAACTTGACCCAGACGGTTAAATAATGTCACGCAAAAGTGTTAGCTACAACTCTGAGCAGCCCTGTCACTACAATATTCCATCCATTTAAATGTTCAGTTTTAGACACATCCCCTCTTGAATGTTCAGATGCCAGAGGGCTTAATGCAGTCTGAGCTGTAACCCTTCATCCTACTGCAGTGTGTGAGGTAGGTAATACATCAAGCTTTCTTTGAAGTAGCAAAGATTGAGTTTTTTTTACCAATTATGCATTACTAAATACACTATTAGTATTTAGTAATGCATAATTGGTAAAACAAACTCAATCTTTGTACACAGCAAGTGCTTTTATTGATGGCAGTATGTTTTAGCCTAGGCTAGCTGTATTACTACTAACTAAACAGGTACCTTGGCTTGCTTAGCTGATTCTATGCTAACCTGTGTTCTCAATTTAGAAATAAAGTGTACAAATTATTTTAGGATTATTTGCACAAAATATACTAGCACTTTAAAGTTCAGTGTGAATTGCTTTTTAAAGCTAATTTAAGAGTGGTAGTAAACCCCAAAATTGGCCATTTTAGTTTTAGTTTTTGAGGACTGCATACTTTTTTTGCAAACCAAAATACTACTTTATACTTATACCACATGCATGAGCCTGGTCTCTTTTGAAAGATGACATTTACTGCTAATGAAATAGAGTAACATAGGTCTGAACTTGAGTTGTAGATAAACTTGTTACTCACGTTTTTCTGTAGTAGTCTAGAATTAGTATTTCCCCAGAATGGCTGGAGGCTTAAAAAACACCCGAGATCCATAGCCTGAAGTCTTATGTAGATCATAAAGATCTGTTCAGAAATGAGTGATTATGAGTGATTTTGGTAAACTGTGTACAAAAGAAAAGCTCAGTTTTCTCATAGACGTCAACTAATTCTGCGTTTTTTCTCTTCCTGTTTTCGCTCGTGACTTTTCACCTAGATCCCTGATTCGTACATCCCCAGGTGGGGTATCATTGGAAAGCCACACTCATTGGATACAACCCTGTCCAATCATTTCTGAGATCGCCAAATGATTGACAGAACTAGAGCCCCAAGAGTCGGGAGTAGTATTTGCGCAATACCGTGTACTTCGCGCAAGCCTCACATATCGGCATGTAACTCGAGAACCGCTGAATGGATTTTGTCACCTGAAAGGGCTATCGACATGCAACTAATGGGGCTTTAATTCGAAATTGTATTGTATAAAAAAATATGCACAACCAAGCCACTAGAGGTCGCCAAAGTGCAGGTGAGCAAATCGTCCTCAAGAGGGCCCACATGTGGGCCCCCACCTGATAAGTGGGTTTAGCATTGGCCTATATTCTATGATTACAGAATGCCAAGGAGAGAAATAAATCTGAAGAATATTAAAACGCAGCTGAATAATGCTGCGAGAGGCAGCTTCTCTTTGAAAAATTGGGTCCAAAGCAACAATAGTAAGGGAGGAGATAAGGATACAGGTATGTATTTGTAAGTCCGCACTACTAGATACATGTACAAGCTTGTCTCACAGAGCCATGGTCAATAATGCTTATTTTTTACAGAAAGATGTGTCTTAAACATTTAAATTTACCAACCATAGACCCTTTTTATTCCAATCAAGGCAAGAGGGCTAGTGGTGGTAGTGCATATGACATATTATTTTATAATACAATTATAACAACAGTATGAATATTATATACAGTAAAATTATATTACTATTATAAAACAAATATTATTTGCTCCACCTTAGATAAAGACAGTACAGACAATGAATATGGAGATATTCAAGAGGGAAATAATGATATCAGGAAGAGAGATGGTGAAGAAGTGGAGGAAAGAGAAAATGCAGATGATTCTATGGAGAGAAATTATGAAGAAGTGGAGGAAAGAGAAAATGCAGATGATTCTATGGAGAGAAATGATGAAGAAGTTGAGGAAAGAGAATGCAGATGATGCTATGGAGAGAAATGATGATGAAGACGGTCATGGAGATGCTAAAGAAAGCGAGGATGAAAATGATGATAAGGAGAGAAATGTTTCAAACGACACAACAACAAATAACTTGAATGCTCTCCTGTTGCCATTCAAATATCCCACTGATCCAGCCAGTATCCAGGTACAATATATTAACTTTAATGGAGAGAATGGGGAAGATGGAGAGGGGGGAGGGAGAGATAGAAGAGAGAATGAGAGGACAGGATGAGAGAAGGAGAGGAGAGGACATGCGGAGAGAAGGAGAGGAGAGAAGGGGAGTACAGGAGGAGATAAGGGGAATACAGGAGGAGAGAAGGGGAGTATAAGAGGAGAGAAGGAAAGGACATGAGGAGAGAAGGAGAGTTAGGAGAGAGAAAGGAAGAAGCTCAACGGCACTCAAATTACCTTTAACTGTTCAACTGTTTTATATCATGTAAAATACTGTATATGTTGTAAATAGCTTTTAAAGAATACAGTAGGTTCACTATTTTTCAACCCAGACCATATTAAAATGCTGTTTCCCAAATATTTATATTCCTCACTGATATCTTTAGCATTGAGACATGTACCACTGCAGCAATGGTTTAGGCCTTCAAACACCATAATCAACTTTTCAAACACCATGATAAATCTAAGTTTCAAACATTATGATAAATCCACTTTTCAAACACCATGATAATTTACTTTTCAAACACCATGATAAATCTACTTTTCAAACACCATGACAATGAGGTGAAATAAACATTTGAAAGGTGTATTGTTCCCTGTGTGTTTTTATCATAGAGGTGCGTTATACTATTAATCTGGATTGTCTATGTTATTCTAATGTTAATCTTAATCAAGGATGAAGACTATCTCACCATAAATGACGCATCATAGCTTTTTGTTCACTAATAGGGTCCCATATTGTGCAGTAGGTGCCCTTTTTTTCTTTTCGCCCCCTGCCCTTCAAACAGCCTGAGTCTGCCACTGGTAGGTACGCATATTTAAGGGAACCGCAAGGATGGTGTACTGGTGGGTGGTGTCCGACCGATTTTGGTGGGCCGGTCTGGGCCAAAAATGCCAGGGCCGATTTTTGGTCCCAGTCCAGCCCTGTATGTTACTGTATGGGTAGGGTAGTGTATGGGTAGGGTAGTGTATGGGTATGATACTGTATGGGTAGGGAAGTGTATGGGTAGGGTAGTGTATGGGTATGTTACTGTATGGGTAGGGTAGTGTATGGGTAGGGTAGTCTAAGTGTATAGGTAGGTTACTGTATAGATAGGGTCCTGTATGACACCTATTAGTTGGGTCAAGAACCAACATTCTGTGACCATTCTCTGGCTAAGATGTTTTGATGATTGATTTGACTTCTATGGACCTTTTATAAAATATTTAGCCCCCATGTCCCTCCGAAAAATCCCGTCATTTTTTGTCAGATGGCCAAATCGAAAATATCTGCTGACGCCATCTTGAAAAATTAACTTTTGATCCAGAGCACCTAGAATCATGTATGAATACACTTTTTTGTGTAAGTCAACCATGACGATTCCAATTCTGACATTAGTTTGACTCTATGACATCAATTTAACCCAGAAATCCAAGATGGCCACCATCCAGTAGAGCAAAAATGTAGAAAGAGACAGCAGAGCGAAAATGTAACTTTTGAATGGGAAAGTAAGATTTGGTGTTTGGGCAGGGCTTCAGACTAACAACTTTCCCAATAGCTAGCTAGCTAGCAACAACAATTAGTTAGCTAATATAGTCATTGTAGCCCTGTGTTTGGGGTTTGTTAACCCTTGTGTTGTGTTCGAAAGCTGTTTCTTTCAGGAGTTATTTTGATGATGTTCTGAGCTTGTGCTCAGCCTTCTGTTTCAAAAGGTATCTTGGACCACGCCATCTCGACATTCCTTGACATGAAGAACTCCTGTTGACCTCGCTCATCGAGGCCTTCTTCTTCAATAGACTGCGAGTGTGTGTGTGTGTGTGTGTGTGTGTGTGTGTGTGTGTGTGTGTGTGTGTGCGCATACGTGCGTGTGCACATGTGTGTGTGTGTGTACGTGCGTGCATGCGTGCACTATCCCTTCATACAATGGGTTTCACGCTGGCTTGAATATGGAGCAGAGGAAGAGCAAGGCTTATTTTCATACATCTTACAATAAACCGCCCAACAAGTCAGTTGTGAATGACATCATGGAGAAGCTGTATACCATCATCGCAACTAAGCACATGCCCTTCGCCTTCTTAGTGGGAGATCATCCTGTGTACGTCCTCATCACTCTGCTCAAGGCCGAGAACCCAAACAAGTACCAAGTCCATGACATTGTACCCTCTTGGTCCCTTCCATACACCGTGTGTGATGATGAGCGCTATCTACAAGCGCTACAAGGGGAGTGAGCTAGGAGATGTACTTGTGGCAGGAAAAGTTATTGCAGAGGGCTCCGTCGACCGTGCACTGAAAGGCAAACATTACAAGAGGGGGCTGCGTTGCTTGAGGCTCATCTATGAGGCACTCATGAGTAAGCTGGTAAGATAAGATAAGATAAGATATTCCTTTATTGATCCCCTTGGGGAAATTCAGGCATCATAGCAGCATGGGGGGGAGGGGGGGAGTGGTACAGGTAGTAAAACAACACAGTATACAGGTAGTAAAAGACAACACAGGCAGTGTAAACAATTTGATCAATATGGTCAATATAATTTACTATCTGACTAGCTGAGGAATATTCACATTATTCACAGTGTCACATGAGGTGCAGTATGCAAGAGGTAGTGTTATAATAATTTACTATCTAAAGGGGAGGCTCATGCCCAACCTGGCTGATGAGACAAGGGAGAACCTTGAGATTCTGAGAGATATGAGTCTCTCCCAAGAACCCCGTGCAGAGAGCCTCATCACCAATTTATTCACCCAGGTGGAGGCCAGTGACATGGCGGACTACTGGAGGGACTTCCTGTCTATGACGGATGCACTCATGCAGAATGTGCATGCAGTACATATCTGCAACTTGGATGAGTATGTCCGCCACACACGACCTGCTCTCCCAACACATCTACCTGCACCAGGGCCAGCTGAAGAAAGTGAGGAAGAGGAGAGTGAGGAGGATGATGATGAGAAGGGAGATGATGATGTATGGAGGAGGAGGGGTGATTCATGAGGGGCGGCGTGGCTCAGGGGTAGAGCGGGTCGTCCAATGATCGAAGGGTTGGTGGTTCGAATCCCGCTCATGTCCATCCCACTGCCGTTGTGTCCTTGGGCAAGACACTTAACCTACTTGCCTCGTATGAATGTGTATGCATGTGAATGAATGTTGGTGGTGGTCGGAGGGGCCGTAGGCGTTGATTATTCGCCACGCTTCCGTGAGTCTGCCTCAAGGCTGACTGTAGCTTACCACCACCGGTATGACTGTGTATGAACGAATAATGGACTCTGTAAGCGCTCTGGGGTCTCTGGGGTGTCACAAAGAGCGCTATATAAATCCAATCCATTATTATTCATTGGAATCTGATGATTCAGAATCTAGTGAACATCATGACATGTTTAAAGTGGTTTCATTGTTGGGGCGCTCCAGTAGCACACCACATAGCGTGCTGAGTCGCGAAGCGGTCGTCCCGGGTTTCCCTGTCCCGGCGACCATTTGCTGCATGTCTCTCCTACCTCTCCTCCCGTTCTCCCTCTCTCCCTCTATCGGTCCTGCGTGGCCAGAAAAAGCTGAAAATGCTATAAAGTAAAAAAGAAAAAAGTAAAAAGAAAAGAAAAAGTGGTTTCATTGTTAATCTGTTCAAGTTACAGCTATTTAAGAGAGCGTATTTTGAAGTATTGTCAGAATGCAGGTAGGTGAATTCCAATGGTTGAAGGCAATCACAGAGACAGAGAGTGTTTACTCTTGAACAGGTTCGACTTTAATAGTAAGAACACAGAGTAAATTCTAAGAGAGAACAAGTGCTAAAAGCACTTAGTGTAAGATAAGGTAAATGGGAGCTTATTGGAGGTCCACAGTAGAACCGTCCGCGTTATCCCCGAACGCAATTAGTGAAGACCTGACAATGGACAAGCAGAAGAGAGGTATGTTAAATAGAGACCAAATACCAACATTCCACACACACCCCTGTGACAGCCAATCAGGAACCACCCCTAAGTGACAGCACTAATTGACAGGGAAATGACAGGTGACAAGCCCAGTGACATATGCCAGGGATGTGGGTGGTCACCGACCGAGGTCGGTGTCCAGAACGTAACAGTACCCTCCCCCGACGAACGGCACCAGACGTTCACCTAGGAGCCTCGGGATTCAGCCGCCGGAAATCAACGATCAGGCTGGGATCTAAAATATCCCTTTGAGGCACCCAAGAACGCTCTTCTATCCCGTACCCCTCCCAATCCACCAAGAACTGAAACCCCCTACCCCTCCGCCTACAACCCAGTATCCTCCGCACCGTGTAAATGGGTTGACCGCCAATAAACCGGGGCGGAGGAACCACAGGCAGTGGCGGGGCCAAGGGCGATGAGAGGAATGGCTTCAACAGGGACACATGAAACGTCGGATGAACCCTCATAGAGCTCGGAAGTCGTAGCTTGTAAGCCACTGGATTAACCCGATGAATCACTTTAAATGGTCCTATAAAGCGAGGAGCCAGCCTCTTGGATTCCACCCGGAGAGGGAGATCCCGGGTGGAAAGCCAAACCCGCTGCCCTGGACGGTAAACTGGAGCCGGACGACGCTTACGGTTAGCCTGCCGTTGGGTACTAACCGAAACCTTCTGTAGCGCCTTCCGAACCTGTTTCCACGTCCTGCGACAGCGAGCCACATGTGCCTGGGCCGAGGGCACCTCCGCCTCCTGCTCCTGCTCGGGAAACAGAGGAGGTTGAAAACCATACTGGCACTGAAAGGGAGACATACCGGTAGAAGAGGAGAGAAGGGTATTATGCGCGTACTCAGCCCAAGCCAACCTCCTACTCCACGTTGCCGGACTACCGGCAACGTAACACCTCAAGACCCCCTCCAAATCCTGGTTGACCCTCTCCGTCTGCCCGTTCGACTGTGGATGGAACCCAGACGACAGACTGACAGAGGCGCCGAGGCCGGCGGCAAACGCCTTCCAGAACCTGGAGGCGAACTGAGGACCCCGGTCCGACACGATATCTACTGGCAGCCCGTGGACCCGAAAGACATGCTGTATAATTAAATCAGCAGTCTCCCGGGCCGAAGGAAGCTTGGGGAGAGGGACAAAGTGAGCCGCCTTAGAGAACCGATCCACCACCACCAAAATGGTGGTGAATCCGTCCGAAAGGGGAAGACCAGAAATAAAGTCCAGAGATATGTGTGACCAGGGTCGTTTAGGAATAGGAAGTGGTCGGAGGAGACCCGCCGGTGCCCGTCGAGAGGTCTTACTACGTGCGCACACCGGACAGGCCGCCACAAAGGAACGCGTATCCCCCTCCACTGTCGGCCACCAGAACCTCCTACGGATAAATTCCAGGGTCCTGGTTGCCCCTGGGTGGCTGGTGAGGGATGACGCATGTGCCCACTGTAGCAAGCGTGAGCGCGCCACCTTGGGAACATACGACCGTCCCGGAGGACCCCCACCAGGATCGGGCTCCCGCGTTAGCGCCGACCTTACCACCTTCTCTATGCCCCAAGACACGGGTGCCAAAATCAAGGCCGGTGGAATAATGGGATGGGGCTGCTCCTCCCGCCCAGGAAGATCAAACTGGCGCGACAACGCGTCAGGTTTGATATTCTTGGAGCCGGGTCTATAGGAGATGGTATATCGAAATCGTGTGAAGAACAACGTCCACCTGGCCTGGCGAGCGTTAAGGCGTTTAGCCCCTTGGATGTAAGCCAAGTTCTTATGGTCAGTCCAAATAATGAAAGGATGTGCCGCCCCCTCCAACCAATGTCTCCACTCCTCCAGTGCCAATTTGATCGCCAATAACTCCCGATTACCCACGTCGTAATTACGCTCGGCTGGTGACAGACGGCGAGAAAAAAAAGCACACGGGTGCACCTTCCCATCCTTTAAGCATCTCTGAGAGAGCACCCCCCCCACCGCGACGTCAGAGGCATCCACCTCCACAATGAACGGAACCTCCGCGTCATGGCGGATCAATACAGGAGCGGATGTAAAACGACGTTTAAGATCGCAGAAGGCCGACTCAGCCCTAGGCGACCATTCAAAGCCAGGGAGAGAGGCCTTAGTGAGAGCTGTTAAGGGATTGGCTAAGGCGCTAAAATTGCGAATAAAGCGCCTGTAAAAATTTGCAAAGCCCAAAAACCGTTGTAACCCCTTGAGCGACGAAGGCCGTGGCCAGTCCAAAACTGCACTCACCTTGGCTGGATCCATGCGCAGATCGCCCTTCGTCAACACAAAGCCCAGGAAGGACACGGTGTCCGTGTGAAACACACACTTCTCAGCCTTAACGAATAGTTGATGCTTGAGGAGACGGTCTAGCACCTCCCGAACGTGCATTTGGTGTTGCACCATATCGCGAGAAAAAATCAGGATATCATCTAAGTAGACAAACACCGACACCCCAATCAAGTCTCGCAGCACGTCGTTAACCAGGGCTTGGAAGACTGCCGGAGCATTAGCCAAACCAAAGGGCATGACCAAATACTCATAGTGCCCATTGGGTGTGTTAAATGCAGTCTTCCACTCGTCTCCCTCTCTAATCCTGACCAGGTTGTATGCATTACGTAAGTCAAGTTTAGAAAAGACCTGTGCCCCCTGTAAGCACTCAAAGGCCGTGTCCATGAGGGGTAAAGGATATCGGTTCTTGATGGAAACGTCATTCAATCCCCTATAATCAATGCATGGGCGCTGATCCCCATCCTTTTTATCAACAAAAAAGAAGCCAGCGCCGGCAGGGGAAGTGGAAGGGCGTATGTGCCCCGCAAGCAATGCCTCCTCTATGTAGGTGTTCATGGCCAAGGTTTCGGGGCGTGAGAGAGAGAACATTCGCCCGCGAGGCGGGGAGGTACCGGGTAGAAGATTAATGGGACAGTCGTATGATCTATGAGGCGGAAGTGCTTTAGCACGCGTCTTGCTAAAAACGTCCGCCAGGTCCCAATAGATCTCAGGCACCCCTATTAAATCGGGATTAGAGGGTAGATCAGAATCTGCCACGCTCCCCACCATCCTGGAGAAAGAGGGAGGAGACAAAAGAGAAGAGGGGGGGGGGAGACAAGGGTTTGGGCAAACTCCCGCTGACGATCGACTTGACGTCGGCCGCCGTTGAGAGTTCGCCCGTGCTCCAATTAATGACACGAACACATGACGACAACCAGGGATGACCCAACACCATGACAGAATAGGGGGAAAAGATGACAAAAAAAGTAACCCATTCCCACTCCCCACCCTCCACCCGGATGTGTAAGGGAACTGTGCGCTGGGTGACGCTCCCACTGCCCAGGGGCCGACCGTCCAGGGCATAGACTGGTAAGGGAACCCCTAAGTCCTCCACCGGGGTTCCCCACTCCTTCACCAGTCCCACGTGAATAAAATTGCCCGCCGCCCCTGAGTCAATGAGAGCCTTAGTTCCCCTAATGTCACCCCCACAGTTGATCGCCACCTCAAAAAATGTGCGAGAATCCGTGGTTTTGGCAGGAATGAGCCCACCTGCTGGCGCCCTCTCGAGGCCCGACGGCGCACCTTCCATCCCCGATTGGCGCCGAGCCGATACAGCCTGGACCCGACAGCTGCCGAAGCGGTGACCGGTGCGGCCGCACCGGAAGCAGCGTCGCTCTTTGATGAAGCGCTGCCTCTCGTCGTCCGAGAGCGACAGCGCTCCAAGCTGCATGGATTCATCACCCAGTGGCCCACTCGTGTAATGCATGGAATTATCAACACCAGGAGAAGAAGGAAAACATACCTGGGGCTGGGTGTTGTTGACATGCTCCTTCTCCCTCTCCCGGTGCCGATTATCCATCTTGATGGTGGTGTTGATCTGCACTTCCAGCTGCTCGGGGATCTCACGCGCGGAGAGAGCATCTCGCATCCGCGCTGAGAGTCCCCTGACGAACAGAACCACGCAGACGTTCTCCGCCCAAGCTGTCTCCCGAGCCAAGATCCAAAACTTGATAGCATAAGCTGCGACTGTGCGGAGGCCCTGCCGGCAGTCGAGAAGACGACCACCAGCCTCGAAGATCGAGAGTACCCGGGAAGTATCGAATACTCTTCTCAATTCCCGGGTAAAGGCGTCCAGACTGTCGCAGATTATCGCCCCTGCCTCTAATTCCGCCGTAGCCCAGGAGAGAGCTTCGCCGGTGAGCAGTGTGATAATATACGCTACCTGCGCTGTCTCCGATGGAAATGATCGTGGTTGCAGCCGGAAAACGAGTAGACACTGGGTGATGAATTCCCGACAACCATCCGGTGATCCGTCATAGCGAGCGGGCGCCTGCAGATGTGGTTCGCGGGACCGCTCCTGGACCCCGAACCCCCCCCGACTTTCCTCTGCGTGGAACGCTGCTTCCCCCGCCGCCGACTGCACACCAGCCACTCCTTCTTGGGCTTGTCGAGCTGTGGCCAACGCCGACTGCGCCACCGCTTGGGATGATCCTACGACCCCATTGAGTCGGATTAACTCGGCGCTGACCAGCTGCTGATGTTCCTCCATCCGTGTCTGGGCTGCTCCCTGCGTCCGGAGCATCTCCATGATGGCCTCCATGGAATTCTGATGGTCAGGTCTTCTGTCAGAATGCAGGTAGGTGAATTCCAATGGTTGAAGGCAATCACAGAGACAGAGAGTGTTTACTCTTGAACAGGTTCGACTTTAATAGTAAGAACACAGAGTAAATTCTAAGAGAGAACAAGTGCTAAAAGCACAAGTGTAAGATAAGGTAAATGGGAGCTTATTGGAGGTCCACAGTAGAACCGTCCGCGTTATCCCCGAACGCAATTAGTGAAGACCTGACAATGGACAAGCAGAAGAGAGGTATGTTAAATAGAGACCAAATACCAACATTCCACACACACCCCCGTGACAGCCAATCAGGAACCACCCCTAAGTGACAGCACTAATTGACAGGGAAATGACAGGTGACAAGCCCAGTGACATATGCCAGGAATGTGGGTGGTCACCGACCGAGGTCGGTGTCCAGAACGTAACAAAGTATAATTAGTTATCTTATCATACTGTACATTCATCAATTATTTTGCTGAGATCCTTATGAAGGTAGTTTGTTTAAAGTACAGCAGTACCATGGTAAAATTGGTTTTGACATTAAAAGTTACATTTTCGCTCTACTATATGGTGGCCATCTTGGATTTGATTTCATAGAGTCAAACTGATGTCAGAATTGGAATCGTCATGGTTGACTTACACAAAAAAGTGTATTCATACATGATTCTAGGTGCTCTGGATCAAAAGTAAATTTTTCAAGATGGCGTCAGCAGGTATTTTGGATTTGGCCATCTGACAAAAAATGCCGGGATTTTTCGGAGGGACACGGGGGCTAAATATTTTATAAAAGGTCCATAGAAGTCAAATCAATCATCAAAACATCTTAGCCAGAGAATGGTCACAGAATGTTGGTTCTTGACCCAACTATATACACACTTATGTGTATAGGTGCTGACATGCTAGATCATTTGTTGAACAATGCAGGGGCAAAATTTTTTCCTTGTTTACATTTACATTTACATTTAGTCATTTAGCTGACGCTTTTATCCAAAGCGACTTACAAGTTCTGTACGACAAGCCATCAGGAAGGGCACAACTCTATCAGCTGAGTAACAATGTTCGTCAAAGTGTTGAGTGCTACAGTGTAGGTTAGTTTATTAGGACAAGTGCATGACAGTATGGTTAGTTAGGGTTAGATAATTTTTTTTTTTTTTTTTTTTTTTTTTATTCAGATAATGGTTGAAGAAGTGCGTCTTTAGTCGACGGCGAAAGATTGGACGTGTTTCGGCTGTCCTAACTGGGGTGGGTAGTTCATTCCACCATTGTGGGGCAAGGACTGAGAATAGGCGACTTCTCTTTGATGACCCTCCCGGAGCTTGGATAGGAGTAGGTCTGAGGCGGCCAGAAGAAGCAGAGCGTAGGGGTCTTGAGGGTGTGTAGTTAGAGACCATTGACCGGAGGTAGGCGGGAGCAGTTCCCTTTGCCGCACGGTATGCTAGGTCGAGGGCCTTGAAGCGGATTCGTGCAGCAATGGGGAGCCAGTGCAGGTCCCTAAGAAGTGGGGTGACATGGGCCGACTTCGGTAGGTTTGAGATCAGGCGGGCCGCTGCGTTCTGAATGAGTTGAAGAGGCTTAGTGGCAGTGGCCGGGAGGCCAGCGAGCAGTGCGTTGCAGTAGTCGAGGCGGGAGATGACTGTTGATTGGACGAGGAGTTGGGTGGATTCTTTTGTCAGGAAGGGGCGGATCCTTCTGACGTTGCTCAGGAGGAATCGGCAGGTTCTGGTTGTCGCTGCGATGTGAGCAGAGAAGTTCAACTGGTGGTCGAGGACAACACCAAGGTTCTTGGCGGTCGGGGACGCGGTCACAGCTGCATTCTCGACTGTGATGGAAAGGTCGGTCAGGGGGGAGGATTTGGCCGGCAGGTGGAGCAATTCTGTTTTGCTTAGGTTCAGTTTGAGGTGGTTGGTCGTCATCCAGGCGGAGATGTCGGACAGACAGGCCGAGTTCCGTTCAGAGACGTGGATATCTGAGGGAGGGAAGGAGAGGAAGAGTTGAGTATCGTCGGCATAACAGTGGTAGGAGAAGCCATGAGACGTGATAATGTTACCCAGTGATTTAGTGTAGAGGGAGAAGAGAAGGGGTCCTAAAACCGAGCCCTGGGGGACACCCGTCCGCAGGGGGCGGGTGGCCGACAGGGTCCCTCTCCATGACACTTGGTAGGAGCGGTCATTGAGGTATGATGACAACCATGTCAGCGCAGAGCCAGCCACTCCCATTCCTGCGAGGGCCGCGAGGAGGATCTGGTGGTTGACTGTGTCGAAGGCTGCAGATAGATCTAGGAGAATCAGGACAGAGGAGAGGCCTTTCGCTTTTTCTAAGTGAAGTGCCTCTGTGACCGCAATGAGGGCTGTCTCTGTGGAGTGACCAGTTCTGAAGCCTGACTGATTAGGGTCTAGGAGGTCATTCTGTAAGAGATAAGCAGTAAGTTGGTTGGATACAGCACGTTCAAGTGTTTTAGAAAGGAAGGAGAGAAGAGAGACAGGACTGTAGTTGCCTATGACGGTAGGGTTCAGGGATGGTTTTTTTATGAGGGGCGTGACTCTGGCTTGTTTTAGGGAGGTGGGGACCACCCCCGAGTTGAGTGAGGAGTTGATGGTTGCAGTTAGGAATGGGAGGATGTCTGGTGCTATGGTCTGGAGGAGTGGGGAAGGTAGCCGGTCCAGCTGGCATGTAGTCGGACGGTTCGACGTTACCAGTGTCAGGGTCTCGGCTTCTGTAATGGGAGAGAAAGATGACAGAGTGAAGGATGAGGTTCTTGATTCAGCATTTGGAATGGGTGGGGGTTGGGAGAAGGAGCTGCGGATGTTCTCCACTTTTTACTCAAAGAAGATCGCAAAGTCTTCAGCAGAGAAAGATGATGGAGGGGGGGGTGGGGGGGGAGTGAGGAGGGAGGACATGGTAGCATGCAGTTTGCGAAGATTCTTGGCAGAGGCCTCGATCCTATGGTGAAAGAAAGAAGCTTTGGCATTAGTAATGGTTTTGGAGAATGTTAACAAGAGGTTGTGATATGTGTCGATGTCAGCAGTGAGGCGTGACTTTCTATACTTCCTTTCAGCTGCTCTCAGGACCTGTCTTTGTTCTCTCACTGGATCTGTCAGCCATGGACTGGGTGGGGAACGGCGGGCAGGTTTCTCAACGAGGGGACAGAGCTTGTCGAAGGAGGTTGCAAGCGCTGAGAGGAGGGTGGAGGTTGCCATCTCTGTGGAGAGAGCAGAGAAGGTGTCACTCAAAGGTAGAGCGGACAGTGTTTCCTGGCAACAAAATGTTCCAGTGTTTTGAATTGCTCTAAAAGTTCTAATGGACGTATAGAACTGAGCAGACATTCTAAACAAGTTCAACTTCTTCCTTGTTAGGGGGCATCACTGACACCAGCTTGTTATCTGAGGCTCCTGGGACAACTGCGTGGGATTTGTCACTGTGACAGAATGTATGCAATGGTGATACCCATTGTCACACTATACCCCAGTCTCTATTCTGGTACAGATGACAGTCACTGACAAAATGAGCCTCACTGGTTTGATATTTAGACCCGTCACAATTTAATTTTTTTGGAAAAAGCCACTCCACAAAAATACAAATTTG